>NW_026645986.1:0-75391 GCF_949987535.1 Balaenoptera acutorostrata
GGGCTCCAGCCATGGAGAAGAGTTTAGACACGAGGAGAAGATACGGAACACACCCATTATCAAGAAATCACATTAGGATTCTCTTTTTAACCTGTTCCTTAAAACACTAGTGCTTAGGAAATCTATTGGAGGCAGAAGCCGTCAAGGGTAGCTTAGGTTTAGGGTTAGGGTTAGGGTGAGGGTTAGGGTGGGACGGCTTAGGGTACGGGTTCAGAGAGGGGTTCGGGTAGGGCGTAGGGTATGGGTTAGGGTTAGGGTTAGGGGTTAGTGTTAGGGTTAGGGCTCGGTTTAGGGTACGTGTTAGATTAAGGTACGCATTAGTGTTAGGGTAGGGGTTAGGGTTAGGTTACGCTTTAGGGTGAGGTTAGTTATTAAACCTATCCCACTCTCTAGATACCCCTTAGCACGTAAAGGAATATTATTTGGGGTTCCAGCCATGGAGAAGAGTTTAGACAATAGGAGAAGATAAGGAACACACCCATTATCAAGAAATCACTTTAGGATACACTTTTTAACCTGTTCCTTAAAACACTAGTGCTTAGGGAATCTATTGGAGGCAGAAGCAGTCAAGGGTAGCTTAGGGTTAGGGTTAGTGTTAGGGTGAGGGTTAGGGTATGGCTTAGGGTACGGGTCCGGGGAGGGGTTCGGGTAGGGCGTAGGGTATGGGTTAGGGTTAGGGTTAGGGTTAGTGTTAGGGTTAGGGCTCGGTTTAGGGTACGGGTTAGGATTAGGGTACGCATTAGGGTTAGGGTAGGGGTTAGGGTTAGGGTACGCGTTAGGGTGAGGGTAGTTATTAAACCTATCCCACTCTCTAGATACCCCTTAGCACGTAAAGGAATATTATTTGGGGGTCCAGCCATGGAGAAGAGTTTAGACACTAGGAGAAGATAAGGAACACACCCATTATCAAGAAATCACATTAGGATTCTATTTTTAACATGTTCCTTAAAACACTACTGCTTAGGGAATCTATTGGAGGCAGAAGCAGTCAAGGGTAGCTTAGGGTTAGGGTTAGGGTTAGGGTGAGGGTTAGGGTATGGCTTAGGGTACGGGTTCGGGGAGGGGTTCGGGTAGGGCGTAGTGTATGGGTTAGGGTTAGGGTTAGGGTTAGTGTTAGGGTTAGGGCTCGGTTTAGGGTACGGGTTAGGATTAGGGTACGCATTAGGGTTAGGGTAGGGGTTAGGGTTAGGGTACGCGTTAGGGTGAGGGTAGTTATTAAACCTATCCCACTCTCTAGATACCCCTTAGCACGTAAAGGAATATTATTTGGGGGTCCAGCCATGGAGAAGAGTTTAGACACGAGGAGAAGATACGGAACACACCCATTATCAAGAAATCACATTAGGATTCTCTTTTTAACCTGTTCCTTAAAACACTAGTGCTTAGGAAATCTATTGGAGGCAGAAGCCGTCAAGGGTAGCTTAGTTTTAGGGTTAGGGTTAGGGTGAGGGTTAGGGTACGGCTTAGGGTACGGGTTCGGGGAGGGGTTCGGGTAGGGCGTAGGGTATGGGTTAGGGTTAGGGTTAGGGTTAGTGTTAGGGTTAGGGCTCGGTTTAGGGTACGGGTTAGGATTAGGGTACGCATTAGGGTTAGGGTAGGGGTTAGGGTTAGGGTACGCGTTAGGGTGAGGGTAGTTATTAAACCTATCCCACTCTCTAGATACCCCTTAGCACGTAAAGTAATGTTATTTGGGGATCCAGCCATGGAGAAGAGTTTAGACACTAGGAGAAGATAAGGAACACACCCATTATCAAGAAATCACATTAGGATTCTCTTTTTAACCTGTTCCTTAAAACACTAGTGCTTAGGAAATCTATTGGAGGCAGAAGCAGTCAAGGGTAGCTTAGGTTTAGGGTTAGGGTTAGGGTGAGGGTTAGGGTACGGCTTAGGGTACGGGTTCAGAGAGGGGTTCGGGTAGGGCGTAGGGTATGGGTTAGGGTTAGGGTTAGGGTTAGGGTTAGGGCTCGGTTTAGGGTACGGGTTAGGATTAAGGTACGCATTAGTGTTAGGGTAGGGGTTAGGGTTAGGTTACGCTTTAGGGTGAGGTTAGTTATTAAACCTATCCCACTCTCTAGATACCCCTTAGCACGTAAAGGAATATTATTTGGGGGTCCAGCCATGGAGAAGAGTTTAGACACTAGGAGAAGATAAGGAACACACCCATTATCAAGAAATCACATTAGGATTCTCTTTTTAACCTGTTCCTTAAAACACTAGTGCTTAGGAAATCTATTGGAGGCAGAAGCAGTCAAGGGTAGCTTAGGTTTAGGGTTAGGGTTAGATTGAGGGTTAGGGTACGGCTTAGGGTACGGGTTCGGGGATGGGTTCGGGTAGGGCGTAGGGTATGTGTTAGGGTTAGGGTTAGTGTTAGTGTTAGGGTTAGGGCTCGGTTTAGGTTAGGGTTTAAGATTAGGGTACGGGTTAGGGTTAGGGTAGGGGTTAGCGTTAGGGTACGCGTTAGGGTGAGGGTCGTTATTAAACCTCTCCCTCTCTCTAGATACCCCTTAGCACGTAAAGGAATATTATTTGGGGGTCCAGGCATGGAGAAGAGTTTAGACACTAGGAGAAGATAAGGAACACACCCATTATCAAGAAATCACATTAGGATTCTCTTTTTAACCTGTTCCTTAAAACACTAGTGCTTAGGGAATCTATTGGAGGCAGAAGCAGTCAAGGGTAGCTTAGGGTTAGGGGTTAGGGTTAGGTTGAGGGTTAGGGTATGGCTTAGGGTACGGGTTCGGTGAGGGGTTCGGGTAGGGCGTAGGGTATGGGTTAGGGTTAGGGTTAGGGTTAGTGTTAGGGTTAGGGCTCGGTTTAGGGTATGGGTTAGGATTAGGGTACGCATTAGGGTTAGGGTAGGGGTTAGGGTTAGGGTACGCGTTAGGGTGAGGGTAGTTATTAAACCTATCCCACTCTCTAGATACCCCTTAGCACGTAAAGGAATATTATTTGGGGGTCCAGCCATGGAGAAGAGTTTAGACACGAGGAGAAGATACGGAACACACCCCATTATCAAGAAATCACATTAGGATTCTCTTTTTAACCTGTTCCTTAAAACACTAGTGCTTAGGAAATCTATTGGAGGCAGAAGCAGTCAAGGGTAGCTTAGGGTTAGGGTTAGGGTTAAGGTGAGGGTTAGGGTATGGCTTAGGGTACGGGTTCGGGGAGGGGTTCGGGTAGGGCGTAGTGTATGGGTTAGGGTTAGGGTTAGGGTGAGTGTTAGGGTTAGGGCTCGGTTTAGGGTACAGGTTAGGATTAGGGAACGCGTTAGGGTTAGGGTAGGGGGTTAGGGTTAGGGTACGCGATAGGGTGAGGGTAGTTATTAAACCTATCCCACTCTCTAGATACCCCTTAGCACGTAAAGGAATATTATTTGGGGGTCCAGCCATGGAGAAGAGTTTAGACACTAGGAGAAGATAAGGAACACACCCATTATCACGAAATCACATTAGGATTCTCTTTTTAAACTGTTCCTTAAAACACTAGTGCTTAGGAAATCTATTGGAGGCAGAAGCAGTCAAGGGTAGCTTAGGGTTAGGGTTAGGGTTAGGGTGAGGGTTAGGGTACGGCTTAGGGTACGGGTTCGGGGAGGCTTTCGGGTAGGGCTTAGGGTATGGGTTAGGGTTAGGGTTAGGGTTAGTGTTAGGGTTAGGGCTCGGTTTAGGGTTAGGGTTAGGGTTAGGGTTAGGGTTAGGGTTAGGGTTAGGGTTAGGGTTAGGGTTAGGGTTAGGGTATGGCTTAGGGTATGGGTTCGGGGAGGGGTTCGGGTAGGGCGTAGGGTATGGGTTAGGGTTAGGGTTAGTGTTAGGGTTAGGGCTCGGTTTAGGGTACGGGTTAGGATTAGGGTACGCATTAGGGTTAGGGTAGGGGTTAGGGTTAGGGTACGCGTTAGGGTGAGGGTAGTTATTAAACCTATCCCACTCTCTAGATACCCCTTAGCACGTAAAGGAATATTATTTGGGGGTCCAGCCATGGAGAAGAGTTTAGACACGAGGAGAAGATACGGAACACACCCATTATCAAGAAATCACATTAGGATTCTCTTTTTAACCTGTTCCTTAAAACACTAGTGCTTAGGTAATCTATTGGAGGCAGAAGCCGTCAAGGGTAGCTTAGGTTTAGGGTTAGGGTTAGGGTGAGGGTTAGGGTACGGCTTAGGGTACGGGTTCAGAGAGGGGTTCGGGTAGGGCGTAGGGTATGTGTTAGGGTTAGGGTTAGGGTTAGTGTTAGGGTTAGGGCTCGGTTTAGGGTACGGGTTAGGATTAGGGTACGCGTTACGGTTAGGGTAGGGATTAGGGTTAGGGTACACGTTAGGGTGAGGGTAGTTATTAAACCTATCCCACTCTCTAGATACCCCTTAGCACGTAAAGGAATATTATTTGGGGGTCCAGCCATGGAGAAGAGTTTAGACACTAGGAGAAGATAAGGAACACACCCATTATCACGAAATCACATTAGGATTCTCTTTTTAAACTGTTCCTTAAAACACTAGTGCTTAGGAAATCTATTGGAGGCAGAAGCATTCAAGGGTAGCTTAGGGTTAGGGTTAGGGTTAGGGTGAGGGTTAGGGTACGGCTTAGGGTACGGGTTCGGGGAGGCTTTCGGGTAGGGCTTAGGGTATGGGTTAGGGTTAGGGTTAGGGTTCGTGTTAGGGTTAGGGCTCGGTTTAGGGTACGGGTTAGGATTAGGGTACGCGTTATTGTTAGGGTAGGGGTTAGGGTTAGGGTACGCGATAGGGTGAGGTTAGTTATTAAACCTATCCCACTCTCTAGATACCCCTTAGCACGTAAAGGAATATTATTTGGGGGCCAGCCATGGAGAAGAGTTTAGACACTAGGAGAAGATAAAAAACACACCCATTATCAAGTAATCACATTAGGATTCTCTTTTTAACCTGTTCCTTAAAACACTAGTGCTTAGGAAATCTATTGGAGGCAGAAGCAGTCAAGGGTAGCTTAGGGTTAGGGTTAGGTTTAGATTGAGGGTTAGGGTACGGCTTAGGGTACGGGTTCGTGGAGGGGTTCGGGTAGGGCGTAGGGTATGGGTTAGGGTTAGGGTTAGGGTTAGTGTTAGGGTTAGGGCTCGGTTTAGGGTACGGGTTAGGATTAGGGTAAGGGTTAGGGGTAGGGTAGGGGTTAGGGTTAGGGTACGCTTTAGGGTGAGGTTAGTTATTAAACCTATCCCACTCTCTAGATACCCCTTAGCACGTAAAGGAATATTATTTGGGGGTCCAGCCATGGAGAAGAGTTTAGACACTAGGAGAAGATAAGGAACACACCCATTATCAAGAAATCACATTAGGATTCTCTTTTTAACCTGTTCCTTAAAACACTAGTGCTTAGGAATTCTATTGGAGGCAGAAGCAGTCAAGGGTAGCTTACGGTTAGGGTTAGGGTTAGGGTGAGGGTTAGGGTATGGCTTAGGGTACGGGTTCGGGGAGGGGTTCGGGTTGGGCGTAGGGTATGGGTTAGGGTTAGGGTTAGTGTTAGGGTTAGGGCTCGGTTTAGGGTACGGGTTAGGATTAGGTTACGCATTAGGGTTAGGGTAGGGGTTAGGGTTAGGGTACGCAATAGGGTGAGGTTAGTTATTAAACCTATCCCACTCTCTAGATACCCCTTAGCACGTAAAGGAATATTATTTGGGGGTCCAGCCATGGAGAAGAGTTTAGACACGAGGAGAAGATATGGAACACACCCATTATCAAGAAATCACATTAGGATTCTCTTTTTAACCTGTTCCTTAAAACACTAGTGCTTAGGAAATCTATTGGAGGCAGAAGCCGTCAAGGGTAGCTTAGGTTTAGGGTTAGGGTTAGGGTGAGGGTTAGGGTACGGCTTAGGGTACGGGTTCAGAGAGGGGTTCGGGTAGGGCGTAGGGTATGGGTTAGGGTTAGGGTTAGGGTTAGTGTTAGGGTTAGGGCTCGGTTTAGGGTACGTGTTAGATTAAGGTACGCATTAGTGTTAGGGTAGGGGTTAGGGTTAGGTTACGCTTTAGGGTGAGGTTAGTTATTAAACCTATCCCACTCTCTAGATACCCCTTAGCACGTAAAGGAATATTATTTGGGGTTCCAGCCATGGAGAAGAGTTTAGACAATAGGAGAAGATAAGGAACACACCCATTATCAAGAAATCACTTTAGGATACACTTTTTAACCTGTTCCTTAAAACACTAGTGCTTAGGGAATCTATTGGAGGCAGAAGCAGTCAAGGGTAGCTTAGGGTTAGGGTTAGGGTTAGGGTGAGGGTTAGGGTATGGCTTAGGGTACGGGTTCGGGGAGGGGTTCGGGTAGGGCGTAGGGTATGGGTTAGGGTTAGGGTTAGGGTTAGTGTTAGGGTTAGGGCTCGGTTTAGGGTACGGGTTAGGATTAGGGTACGCATTAGGGTTAGGGTAGGGGTTAGGGTTAGGGTACGCGTTAGGGTGAGGGTAGTTATTAAACCTATCCCACTCTCTAGATACCCCTTAGCACGTAAAGGAATATTATTTGGGGGTCCAGCCATGGAGAAGAGTTTAGACACTAGGAGAAGATAAGGAACACACCCATTATCAAGAAATCACATTAGGATTCTATTTTTAACATGTTCCTTAAAACACTACTGCTTAGGGAATCTATTGGAGGCAGAAGCAGTCAAGGGTAGCTTAGGGTTAGGGTTAGGGTTAGGGTGAGGGTTAGGGTATGGCTTAGGGTACGGGTTCGGGGAGGGGTTCGGGTAGGGCGTAGTGTATGGGTTAGGGTTAGGGTTAGGGTTAGTGTTAGGGTTAGGGCTCGGTTTAGGGTACGGGTTAGGATTAGGGTACGCATTAGGGTTAGGGTAGGGGTTAGGGTTAGGGTACGCGTTAGGGTGAGGGTAGTTATTAAACTTATCCCACTCTCTAGATACCCCTTAGCACGTAAAGGAATATTATTTGGGGGTCCAGCCATGGAGAAGAGTTTAGACACGAGGAGAAGATACGGAACACACCCATTATCAAGAAATCACATTAGGATTCTCTTTTTAACCTGTTCCTTAAAACACTAGTGCTTAGGAAATCTATTGGAGGCAGAAGCCGTCAAGGGTAGCTTAGTTTTAGGGTTAGGGTTAGGGTGAGGGTTAGGGTACGGCTTAGGGTACGGGTTCGGGGAGGGGTTCGGGTAGGGCGTAGGGTATGGGTTAGGGTTAGGGTTAGGGTTAGTGTTAGGGTTAGGGCTCGGTTTAGGGTACGGGTTAGGATTAGGGTACGCATTAGGGTTAGGGTAGGGGTTAGGGTTAGGGTACGCGTTAGGGTGAGGGTAGTTATTAAACCTATCCCACTCTCTAGATACCCCTTAGCACGTAAAGTAATATTATTTGGGGATCCAGCCATGGAGAAGAGTTTAGACACTAGGAGAAGATAAGGAACACACCCATTATCAAGAAATCACATTAGGATTCTCTTTTTAACCTGTTCCTTAAAACACTAGTGCTTAGGAAATCTATTGGAGGCAGAAGCAGTCAAGGGTAGCTTAGGTTTAGGGTTAGGGTTAGGGTGAGGGTTAGGGTACGGCTTAGGGTACGGGTTCAGAGAGGAGTTCGGGTAGGGCGTAGGGTATGTGTTAGGGTTAGGGTTAGTGTTAGTGTTAGGGTTAGGGCTCGGTTTAGGTTAGGGGTTAAGATTAGGGTACGGGTTAGGGTTAGGGTAGGGGTTAGCGTTAGGGTACGCGTTAGGGTGAGGGTCGTTATTAAACCTCTCCCTCTCTCTAGATACCACTTAGCACGTAAAGGAATATTATTTGGGGGTCCAGCCATGGAGAAGAGTTTAGACACTAGGAGAAGATAAGGAACACACCCATTATCAAGAAATCACATTAGGATTCTCTTTTTAACCTGTTCCTTAAAACACTAGTGCTTAGGGAATCTATTGGAGGCAGAAGCAGTCAAGGGTAGCTTAGGGTTAGGGTTAGGGTTAGGTTGAGGGTTAGGGTATGGCTTAGGGTACGGGTTCGGGGAGGGGTTCGGGTAGGGCGTAGGGTATGGGTTAGGGTTAGGGTTAGGGTTAGTGTTAGGGTTAGGGCTCGGTTTAGGTTATGGGTTAGGATTAGGGTACGCATTAGGGTTAGGGTAGGGGTTAGGGTTAGGGTACGCGTTAGGGTGAGGGTAGTTATTAAACCTATCCCACTCTCTAGATACCCCTTAGCACGTAAAGGAATATTATTTGGGGGTCCAGCCATGGAGAAGAGTTTAGACTCGAGGAGAAGATACGGAACACACCCATTATCAAGAAATCACATTAGGATTCTCTTTTTAACCTGTTCCTTAAAACACTAGTGCTTAGGAAATCTATTGGAGGCAGAAGCCGTCAAGGGTAGCTTAGGTTTAGGGTTAGGGTTAGGGTGAGGGTTAGGGTACGGCTTAGGGTACGGGTTCAGAGAGGGGTTCGGGTAGGGCGTAGGGTATGGGTTAGGGTTAGGGTTAGGGTTAGTGTTAGGGTTAGGGCTCGGTTTAGGGTACGGGTTAGGATTAGGGTACGCGTTACGGTTAGGGTAGGGATTAGGGTTAGGGTACACGTTAGGTTGAGGGTAGTTATTAAACCTATCCCACTCTCTAGATACACCTTAGCACGTAAAGGAATATTATTTGGGGGTCCAGCCATGGAGAAGAGTTTAGACACTAGGAGAAGATAAGGAACACACCCATTATCACGAAATCACATTAGGATTCTCTTTTTAAACTGTTCCTTAAAACACTAGTGCTTAGGAAATCTATTGGAGGCAGAAGCAGTCAAGGGTAGCTTAGGGTTAGGGTTAGGGTTAGGGTGAGGGTTAGGGTACGGCTTAGGGTACGGGTTCGGGGAGGCTTTCGGGTAGGGCTTAGGGTATGGGTTAGGGTTAGGGTTAGGGTTAGTGTTAGGGTTAGGGCTCGGTTTAGGGTTAGGGTTAGGGTTAGGGTTAGGGTTAGGGTTAGGGTTAGGGTTAGGGTTAGGGTTAGGGTTAGGGTTAGGGTTAGGGTATGGCTTAGGGTATGGGTTCGGGGAGGGGTTCGGGTAGGGCGTAGGGTATGGGTTAGGGTTAGGGTTAGTGTTAGGGTTAGGGCTCGGTTTAGGGTACGGGTTAGGATTAGGGTACGCATTAGGGTTAGGGTAGGGGTTAGGGTTAGGGTACGCGTTAGGGTGAGGGTAGTTATTAAACCTATCCCACTCTCTAGATACCCCTTAGCACGTAAAGGAATATTATTTGGGGGTCCAGCCATGGAGAAGAGTTTAGACACGAGGAGAAGATACGGAACACACCCATTATCAAGAAATCACATTAGGATTCTCTTTTTAACCTGTTCCTTAAAACACTAGTGCTTAGGAAATCTATTGGAGGCAGAAGCCGTCAAGGGTAGCTTAGGTTTAGGGTTAGGGTTAGGGTGAGGGTTAGGGTACGGCTTAGGGTACGGGTTCAGAGAGGGGTTCGGGTTAGGGCGTAGGGTATGTGTTAGGGTTAGGGTTAGGGTTAGGGTTAGGGTTAGGGTTAGGGTTAGGGTTAGGGTTAGGGTTAGGGTTAGGGTTACGGTTAGGGTTAGGGTTAGGGTTAGGGTTAGGGTTAGGGTTAGGGTGAGGGTTAGGGTACGGCTTAGGGTACGGGTTCGGGGAGGCTTTCGGGTAGGGCTTAGGGTATGGGTTAGGGTTAGGGTTAGGGTTCGTGTTAGGGTTAGGGCTCGGTTTAGGGTACGGGTTAGGATTAGGGTACGCGTTAGTGTTAGGGTAGGGGTTAGGGTTAGGGTACGCGATAGGGTGAGGTTAGTTATTAAACCTATCCCACTCTCTAGATACCCCTTAGCACGTAAAGGGAATATTATTTGGGGGTCCAGCCATGGAGAAGAGTTTAGACACTAGGAGAAGATAAAAAAACACACCCATTATCAAGTAATCACATTCGGATTCTCTTTTTAACCTGTTCCTTAAAACACTAGTGCTTAGGAAATCTATTGGAGGCAGAAGCAGTCAAGGGTAGCTTAGGGTTAGGGTTAGGTTTAGATTGAGGGTTAGGGTACGGCTTAGGGTACGGGTTCGTGGAGGGGTTCGGGTAGGGCGTAGGGTATGGGTTAGGGTTAGGGTTAGGGTTAGTGTTAGGGTTAGGGCTCGGTTTAGGGTACGGGTTAGGATTAGGGTACGGGTTAGGGGTAGGGGTAGGGGTTAGGGTTAGGGTACGCTTTAGGGTGAGGTTAGTTATTAAACCTATCCCACTCTCTCGATACCCCTTAGCACGTAAAGGAATATTATTTGGGGGTCCAGCCATGGAGAAGGGTTTAGACACTAGGAAAAGATAAGGAACACACCCATTATCAAGAAATCACATTAGGATTCTCTTTTTAACCTGTTCCTTAAAACACTAGTGCTTAGGAAATCTATTGGAGGCAGAAGCAGTCAAGGGTAGCTTAGGGTTAGGGTTAGGGTTAGATTGAGGGTTAGGGTACGGCTTAGGGTACGGGTTCAGAGAGGGGGTTCGGGTAGGGCGTAGGGTATGGGTTAGGGTTAGGGTTAGGGTTAGGGTTAGGGCTCGGTTTAGGGTACGGGTTAGGATTAAGGTACGCATTAGTGTTAGGGTAGGGGTTAGGGTTAGGTTACGCTTTAGTGTGAGGGTAGTTATTAAACCTATCCCACTCTCTAGATACCCCTTAGCACGTAAAGGAATATTATTTGGGGGTTCAGCCATGGAGAAGAGTTTAGACACGAGGAGAAGATAAGGAACACACCCATTATCAAGAAATCACATTAGGATTCTCTTTTTAACCTGTTCCTTAAAACACTAGTGCTTAGGAAATCTATTGGAGGCAGAATCAGTCAAGGGAAGCGTAGGGTTAGGGTTAGGGTTAGGGTGAGGGTTAGGGTACGGCTTAGGGTACGGGTTCGGGGGAGGGGTTCGGGTAGGGCGTAGGGTATGGGTTAGGGTTAGGGTTAGGGCTAGTGTTAGGGGTTAGGGCTCGGTTTAGGGTACGGGTTAGGATTAGGGTACGCGTTAAGGGTTAGGGTAGGGGTTAGGGTTAGGGTACGCGTTAGGGTGAGGGTAGTTATTAAACCTATCCCACTCTCTAGATACCCCTTAGCACGTAAAGGAATATTATTTGGGGGTCCAGCCATGGAGAAGAGTTTAGACACGAGGAGAAGATAAGGAACACACCCATTATCAAGAAATCACATTAGGATTCTCTTTTTAACCTGTTCCTTAAAACACTAGTGCTTAGGAAATCTATTGGAGGCAGAAGCAGTCAAGGGTAGCTTAGGGTTCGGGTTAGGGTTAGGGTGAGAGTTAGGGTACGGCTTACGGTACGGGTTCGGGGAGGGGTTCGGGTAGGGCGTAGGGTATGGGTTAGGGTTAGGGTTAGGGTTAGTGTTAGGGTTAGGGCTCGGTTTAGGCTACGGGTTAGGATTAGGGGTACGCGTTAGAGTTAGGGTAGGGGTTAGGGTTAGGGTACGCATTAGTGTGAGGGTAGTTATTAAACCTATCCCACTCTCTAGATACCCCTTAGCACGTAAAGGAATATTATTTGGGGGTTCAGCCATGGAGAAGAGTTTAGACACTAGGGGAAGAATAAGGAACACACCCATTATCAAGAAATCACATTAGGATTCTCTTTTTAACCTGTTCCTTAAAACACTAGTGCTTAGGAAATCTATTGGAGGCAGAAGCAGTCAAGGGTAGCTTAGGGTTAGGGTTAGGGTTAGGGTGAGGGTTAGGGTACGGCTTAGGGTACGGGTTCGGGGAAGGGTTCAGTTAGTGCATAGGGTATGGGTTAGGGTTAGGGTTAGGGCTAGTGTTAGGGTTAGGGCTCGGTTTAGGCTACGGGTTAGGATTAGGGTACGCGTTAGGGTTAGGGTAGGGGTTAGGGTTAGGGTACGCGTTAGGGTGAGGGTAGTTATTAAACCTATCCCACTCTGTAGATACCCCTTAGCACGTAAAGGAATATTATTTGGGGGTCCAGCCATGGAGAAGAGTTTAGACACGAGGAGAAGATAAGGAACACACCCATTATCAAGAAATCACAATATGATTGTCTTTTTAAACTGTTCCTTAAAACACTAGTGCTTAGGAAATCTATTGGAGGCAGAAGCAGTCAAGGGTAGCGTAAGGTTAGGGTTAGGGTTAGGGTGAGGGTTAGGGTACGTCTTAGGGTACGGGTTCGGGGAGGGGTTCGGGTAGGGCGTAGGGTATGGGTTAGGGTTAGGGTTAGGGCTAGTGTTAGGGTTAGGGCTCGGTTTAGGGTACGGGTTAGGATTAGGGTACGCGTTAGGGTTAGGGTAGGGGTTAGGGTTAGGGTACGCGTTAGGGTGAGGGTAGTTATTAAACCTATCCCACTCTCTAGATACCCCTTAGCACGTAAAGGAATATTATTTGGGGGTCCAGCCATGGAGAAGAGTTTAGACACGAGGAGAAGATAAGGAACACACCCATTATCAAGAAATCACATTAGGATTCTCTTTTTAACCTGTTCCTTAAAACACTAGTGCTTAGGAAATCTATTGGAGGCAGAAGCAGTCAAGGGTAGCTTAGGGTTAGGGTTAGGGTTAGGGTGAGGGTTAGGGTACGGCTTAGGGTACGGGTTCGGAGAGGGGTTCGGGTAGGGCGTAGGGTATGGGTTAGGGTTAGGGTTAGGGCTAGTGTTAGGGTTAGGGCTCGGTTAGGGTACGGGTTAGGATTAGGGTACGCGTTAGGGTTAGGGTAGGGGTTAGGGTTAGGGTACGCGTTAGGGTGAGGGTAGTTATTAAACCTATCCCCACTCTCTAGATACCCCTTAGCACGTAAAGGAATATTATTTGGGGGTCCAGCCATGGAGAAGAGTTTAGACACGAGGAGAAGATAAGGAACACACCCATTATCAAGAAATCACATTAGGATTCTCTTTTTAACCTGTTCCTTAAAACACTAGTGCTTAGGAAATCTATTGGAGGCAGAAGCAGTCAAGGGTAGCTTAGGGTTAGGGTTAGGGTTAGGGTGAGGGTTAGGGTACGGCTTAGGGTACGGGTTCAGGGAGGGGTTCAGGTAGGGCGTAGGGTATGGTTTAGGGTTAGGGTTAGGGTTAGTGTTAGGGTAAGGGCTCGGTTTAGGCTACGGGTTAGGATTAGGGTACGCGTTAGGGTTAGGGTAGGGGTTAGGGTTGGGGTACGCGTTAGGGTGAGGGCAGTTATTAAACCTATCCCACTCTCTAGATACCCCTTAGCACGTAAAGGAATATTATTTGGGGGTCCAGCCATGGAGAAGAGTTTAGACACGAGGAGAAGATAAGGAACACACCCATTATCAAGAAATCACATTAGGATTCTCTTTTTAACCTGTTCCTTAAAACACTAGTGCTTAGGAAATCTATTGGAGGCAGAAGCAGTCAAGGGTAGCTTAGGGTTAGGGTTAGGGTTAGGGTGAGGGTTAGGGTACGGCTTAGGGTACGGGTTCGGGGAGGGGTTCGGGTAGGGCGTAGGGTATGGGTTAGGGTTAGGGTTAGGGCTAGTGTTAGGGTTAGGGCTCGGTTTAGGCTACGGGTTAGGATTAGGGTACGCGTTAGGGTTAGGGTAGGGGTTAGGGTTGGGGTACGCGTTAGGGTGAGGGTAGTTATTAAACCTATCCCACTCTCTAGATACCCCTTAGCACGTAAAGGAATATTATTTGGGGGTCCAGCCATGGAGAAGAGTTTAGACACGAGGAGAAGATAAGGAACACACCCATTATCAAGAAATCACATTAGGATTCTCTTTTTAACCTGTTCCTTAAAACACTAGTGCTTAGGAAATCTATTGGAGGCAGAAGCAGTCAAGGGTAGCTTAGGGTTAGGGTTAGGGTTAGGGTGAGGGTTAGGGTACGGCTTAGGGTACGGGTTCGGAGAGGGGTTCGGGTAGGGCGTAGGGTATGGGTTAGGGTTAGGGTTAGGGCTCGGTTTAGGGTACGGGTTAGGATTAGGGTACGCGTTAGGGTTAGGGTAGGGGTTAGGGTTAGGGTACACGTTAGGGTGAGGGTAGTTATTAAACCTATCCCACTCTCTAGATACCCCTTAGCACGTAAAGGAATATTATTTGGGGGTCCAGCCATGGAGAAGAGTTTAGACACGAGGAGAAGATAAGGAACACACCCATTATCAAGAAATCACATTAGGATTCTCTTTTTAACCTGTTCCTTAAAACACTAGTGCTTAGGAAATCTATTGGAGGCAGAAGCAGTCAAGGGTAGCTTAGGGTTAGGGTTAGGGTTAGGGTGAGGGTTAGGGTACGGCTTAGGGTACGGGTTCAGTGAGGGGTTCAGGTAGGGCGTAGGGTATGGTTTAGGGTTAGGGTTAGGGTTAGTGTTAGGGTTAGGGCTCGGTTTAGGCTACGGGTTAGGATTAGGGTACGCGTTAGGGTTAGGGTAGGGGTTAGGGTTGGGGTACGCGTTAGGGTGAGGGTAGTTATTAAACCTATCCCACTCTCTAGATACCCCTTAGCACGTAAAGGAATATTATTTGGGGGTCCAGCCATGGAGAAGAGTTTAGACACGAGGAGAAGATAAGGAACACACCCATTATCAAGAAATCACATTAGGATTCTCTTTTTAACCTGTTCCTTAAAACACTAGTGCTTAGGAAATCTATTGGAGTCAGAAGCAGTCAAGGGTAGCTTAGGTTAGGGTTAGGGTTAGGGTGAGGGTTAGGGTACGGCTTAGGGTACGGGTTCGGGGAGGGGTTCAGGTAGGGCGTAGGGTATGGGTTAGGGTTAGGGTTAGGGCTAGTGTTAGGGTTAGGGCTCGGTTTAGGCTACGGGTTAGGATTAGGGTACGCGTTAGGGTTAGGGTAGGGGTTAGGGTTAGGGTACGCATTAGTGTGAGGGTAGTTATTAAACCTATCCCACTCTCTAGATACCCCTTAGCACGTAAAGGAATATTATTTGGGGGTTCAGCCATGGAGAAGAGTTTAGACACGAGGAGAAGATAAGGAACACACCCATTATCAAGAAATCACATTAGGATTCTCTTTTTAACCTGTTCCTTAAAACACTAGTGCTTAGGAAATCTATTGGAGGCAGAATCAGTCAAGGGAAGCGTAGGGTTAGGGTTAGGGTTAGGGTGAGGGTTAGGGTACGGCTTAGGGTACGGGTTCGGGGAGGGGTTCGGGTAGGGCGTAGGGTATGGGTTAGGGTTAGGGTTAGGGCTAGTGTTAGGGTTAGGGCTCGGTTTAGGGTACGGGTTAGGATTAGGGTACGCGTTAGGGTTAGGGTAGGGGTTAGGGTTAGGGTACGCGTTAGGGTGAGGGTAGTTATTAAACCTATCCCACTCTCTAGATACCCCTTAGCACGTAAAGGAATATTATTTGGGGGTCCAGCCATGGAGAAGAGTTTAGACACGAGGAGAAGATAATGAACACACCCATTATCAAGAAATCACATTAGGATTCTCTTTTTAACCTGTTCCTTAAAACACTAGTGCTTAGGAAATCTATTGGAGGCAGAAGCAGTCAAGGGTAGCTTAGGGTTAGGGTTAGGGTTAGGGTGAGGGTTAGGGTACGGCTTACGGTACGGGTTCGGGGAGGGGTTCGGGTAGGGCGTAGGGTATGGGTTAGGGTTAGGGTTAGGGTTAGTGTTAGGGTTAGGGCTCGGTTTAGGGTACGGGTTAGGATTAGGGTACGCGTTAGGGTTAGGGTAGGGGTTAGGGTTAGGGTACGCGTTAGGGTGAGGGTAGTTATTAAACCTATCCCACTCTGTAGATACCCCTTAGCACGTAAAGGAATATTATTTGGGGGTCCAGCCATGGAGAAGAGTTTAGACACGAGGAGAAGATAAGGAACACACCCATTATCAAGAAATCACAATATGATTGTCTTTTTAAACTGTTCCTTAAAACACTAGTGCTTAGGAAATCTATTGGAGGCAGAAGCAGTCAAGGGTAGCGTAAGGTTAGGGTTAGGGTTAGGGTGAGGGTTAGGGTACGGCTTAGGGTACGGGTTCGGGGAGGGGTTCGGGTAGGGCGTAGGGTATGGGTTAGGGTTAGGGTTAGGGCTAGTGTTAGGGTTAGGGCTCGGTTTAGGGTACGGGTTAGGATTAGGGTACGCGTTAGGGTTAGGGTAGGGGTTAGGGTTAGGGTACGCGTTAGGGTGAGGGTAGTTATTAAACCTATCCCACTCTCTAGATACCCCTTAGCACGTAAAGGAATATTATTTGGGGGTCCAGCCATGGAGAAGAGTTTAGACACGAGGAGAAGATAAGGAACACACCCATTATCAAGAAATCACATTAGGATTCTCTTTTTAACCTGTTCCTTAAAACACTAGTGCTTAGGAAATCTATTGGAGGCAGAAGCAGTCAAGGGTAGCTTAGGGTTAGGGTTAGGGTTAGGGTGAGGGTTAGGGTACGGCTTAGGGTACGGGTTCGGGGAGGGGTTCAGTTAGTGCGTAGGGTATGGGTTAGGGTTAGGGTTAGGGCTAGTGTTAGGGTTAGGGCTCGGTTTAGGCTACGGGTTAGGATTAGGGTACGCGTTAGAGTTAGGGTAGGGGTTAGGGTTAGGGTACGCATTAGTGTGAGGGTAGTTATTAAACCTATCCCACTCTCTAGATACCCCTTAGCACGTAAAGGAATATTATTTGGGGGTTCAGCCATGGAGAAGAGTTTAGACACGAGGAGAAGATAAGGAACACACCCATTATCAAGAAATCACATTAGGATTCTCTTTTTAACCTGTTCCTTAAAACACTAGTGCTTAGGAAATCTATTGGAGGCAGAATCAGTCAAGGGAAGCGTAGGGTTAGGGTTAGGGTTAGGGTGAGGGTTAGGGTACGGCTTAGGGTACGGGTTCGGGGAGGGGTTCGTGTATGGCGTAGGGTATGGGTTAGGGTTAGGGTTAGGGCTAGTGTTAGGGTTAGGGCTCGGTTTAGGGTACGGGTTAGGATTAGGGTACGCGTTAGGGTTAGGGTAGGGGTTAGGGTTAGGGTACGCGTTAGGGTGAGGGTAGTTATTAAACCTATCCCACTCTCTAGATACCCCTTAGCACGTAAAGGAATATTATTTGGGGGTCCAGCCATGGAGAAGAGTTTAGACACGAGGAGAAGATAAGGAACACACCCATTATCAAGAAATCACATTAGGATTCTCTTTTTAACCTGTTCCTTAAAACACTAGTGCTTAGGAAATCTATTGGAGGCAGAAGCAGTCAAGGGTAGCTTAGGGTTCGGGTTAGGGTTAGGGTGAGGGTTAGGGTACGGCTTACGGTACGGGTTCGGGGAGGGGATCGGGTAGGGCGTAGGGTATGGGTTAGGGTTAGGGTTAGGGTTAGTGTTAGGGTTAGGGCTCGGTTTAGGGTACGGGTTAGGATTAGGGTACGCGTTAGGGTTAGGGTAGGGGTTAGGGTTAGGGTACGCGTTAGGGTGAGGGTAGTTATTAAACCTATCCCACTCTGTAGATACCCCTTAGCACGTAAAGGATTATTATTTGGGGGTCCAGCCATGGAGAAGAGTTTAGACACGAGGAGAAGATAAGGAACACACCCATTATCAAGAAATCACAATATGATTGTCTTTTTAAACTGTTCCTTAAAACACTAGTGCTTAGGAAATCTATTGGAGGCAGAAGCAGTCAAGGGTAGCGTAAGGTTAGGGTTAGGGTTAGGGTGAGGGTTAGGGTACGTCTTAGGGTACGGGTTCGGGGAGGGGTTCGGGTAGGGCGTAGGGTATGGGTTAGGGTTAGGGTTAGGGCTAGTGTTAGGGTTAGGGCTCGGTTTAGGGTACGGGTTAGGATTAGGGTACGCGTTAGGGTTAGGGTAGGGGTTAGGGTTAGGGTACGCGTTAGGGTGAGGGTAGTTATTAAACCTATCCCACTCTCTAGATACCCCTTAGCACGTAAAGGAATATTATTTGGGGGTCCAGCCATGGAGAAGAGTTTAGACACGAGGAGAAGATAAGGAACACACCCATTATCAAGAAATCACATTAGGATTCTCTTTTTAACCTGTTCCTTAAAACACTAGTGCTTAGGAAATCTATTGGAGGCAGAAGCAGTCAAGGGTAGCTTAGGGTTAGGGTTAGGTTTAGGGTGAGGGTTAGGGTACGGCTTAGGGTACGGTTTCGGGGAGGGGTTCGGGTAGGGCATAGGGTATGGGTTAGGGTTAGGGTTAGGGCTAGTGTTAGGGTTAGGGCTCGGTTTAGGGTACGGGTTAGGATTAGGGTACGCGTTAGGGTTAGGGTAGGGGTTAGGGTTAGGGTACGCGTTAGGGTGAGGGTAGTTATTAAACCTATCCCACTCTCTAGATACCCCTTAGCACGTAAAGGAATATTATTTGGGGGTCCAGCCATGGAGAAGAGTTTAGACACGAGGAGAAGATAAGGAACACACCCATTATCAAGAAATCACATTAGGATTCTCTTTTTAACCTGTTCCTTAAAACACTAGTGCTTAGGAAATCTATTGGAGGCAGAAGCAGTCAAGGGTAGCTTAGGGTTAGGGTTAGGGTTAGGGTGAGGGTTAGGGTACGGCTTAGGGTACGGGTTCGGGGAGGGGTTCAGGTAGGGCGTAGGGTATGGGTTAGGGTTAGGGTTAGGGTTAGTGTTAGGGTTAGGGCTCGGTTTAGGCTACGGGTTAGGATTAGGGTACGCGTTAGGGTTAGGGTAGGGGTTAGGGTTAGGGTACGCGTTAGGGTGAGGGTAGTTATTAAACCTATCCCACTCTCTAGATACCCCTTAGCACGTAAAGGAATATTATTTGGGGGTCCAGCCATGGAGAAGAGTTTAGACACGAGGAGAAGATAAGGAACACACCCATTATCAAGAAATCACATTAGGATTCTCTTTTTAACCTGTTCCTTAAAACACTAGTGCTTAGGAAATCTATTGGAGGCAGAAGCAGTCAAGGGTAGCTTAGGGTTAGGGTTAGGGTTAGGGTGAGGGTTAGGGTACGGCTTAGGGTACGGGTTCGGGGAGGGGTTCAGGTAGGGCGTAGGGTATGGGTTAGGGTTAGGGTTAGGGCTAGTGTTAGGGTTAGGGCTCGGTTTAGGCTACGGGTTAGGATTAGGGTACGCGTTAGAGTTAGGGTAGGGGTTAGGGTTAGGGTACGCATTAGGGTGAGGGTAGTTATTAAACCTATCCCACTCTCTAGATACCCCTTAGCACGTAAAGGAATATTATTTGGGGGTTCAGCCATGGAGAAGAGTTTAGACACGAGGAGAAGATAAGGAACACACCCATTATCAAGAAATCACATTAGGATTCTCTTTTTAACCTGTTCCTTAAAACACTAGTGCTTAGGAAATCTATTGGAGGCAGAAGCAGTCAAGGGTAGCTTAGGGTTCGGGTTAGGGTTAGGGTGAGGGTTAGGGTACGGCTTACGGTACGGGTTCGGGGAGGGGTTCGGGTAGGGCGTAGGGTATGGGTTAGGGTTAGGGTTAGGGTTAGTGTTAGGGTTAGGGCTCGGTTTAGGGTACGGGTTAGGATTAGGGTACGCGTTAGGGTTAGGGTAGGGGTTAGGGTTAGGGTACGCGTTAGGGTGAGGGTAGTTATTAAACCTATCCCACTCTGTAGATACCCCTTAGCACGTAAAGGAATATTATTTGGGGGTCCAGCCATGGAGAAGAGTTTAGACACGAGGAGAAGATAAGGAACACACCCATTATCAAGAAATCACAATATGATTGTCTTTTTAAACTGTTCCTTAAAACACTAGTGCTTAGGAAATCTATTGGAGGCAGAAGCAGTCAAGGGTAGCGTAAGGTTAGGGTTAGGGTTAGGGTGAGGGTTAGGGTACGTCTTAGGGTACGGGTTCGGGGAGGGGTTCGGGTAGGGCGTAGGGTATGGGTTAGGGTTAGGGTTAGGGCTAGTGTTAGGGTTAGGGCTCGGTTTAGGGTACGGGTTAGGATTAGGGTACGCGTTAGGGTTAGGGTAGGGGTTAGGGTTAGGGTACGCGTTAGGGTGAGGGTAGTTATTAAACCTATCCCACTCTCTAGATACCCCTTAGCACGTAAAGGAATATTATTTGGGGGTCCAGCCATGGAGAAGAGTTTAGACACGAGGAGAAGATAAGGAACACACCCATTATCAAGAAATCACATTAGGATTCTCTTTTTAACCTGTTCCTTAAAACACTAGTGCTTAGGAAATCTATTGGAGGCAGAAGCAGTCAAGGGTAGCTTAGGGTTAGGGTTAGGGTTAGGGTGAGGGTTAGGGTACGGCTTAGGGCACGGGTTCGGGGAGGGGTTCAGGTAGGGCGTAGGGTATGGGTTAGGGTTAGGGTTAGGGTTAGTGTTAGGGTTAGGGCTCGGTTTAGGCTACGGGTTAGGATTAGGGTACGCGTTAGGGTTAGGGTAGGGGTTAGGGTTAGGGTACGCGTTAGGGTGAGGGTAGTTATTAAACCTATCCCACTCTCTAGATACCCCTTAGCACGTAAAGGAATATTATTTGGGGGTCCAGCCATGGAGAAGAGTTTAGACACGAGGAGAAGATAAGGAACACACCCATTATCAAGAAATCACATTAGGATTCTCTTTTTAACCTGTTCCTTAAAACACTAGTGCTTAGGAAATCTATTGGAGGCAGAAGAAGTCAAGGGTAGCTTAGGGTTAGGGTTAGGGTTAGGGTGAGGGTTAGGGTACGGCTTAGGGTACGGGTTCGGGGAGGGGCTCAGGTAGGGCGTAGGGTATGGCTTAGGGTTAGGGTTAGGGCTAGTGTTAGGGTTAGGGCTCGGTTTAGGCTACGGGTTAGGATTAGGGTACGCGTTAGGGATAGGGTAGGGGTTAGGGTTAGGGTACGCATTAGTGTGAGGCTAGTTATTAAACCTATCCCACTCTCTAGATACCCCTTAGCACGTAAAGGAATATTATTTGGGGGTTCAGCCATGGAGAAGAGTTTAGACACGAGGAGAAGATAAGGAACAGACCCATTATCAAGAAATCACATTAGGATTCACTTTTTAACCTGTTCCTTAAAACACTAGTGCTTAGGAAATCTATTGGAGGCAGAATCAGTCAAGGGAAGCGTAGGGTTAGGGTTAGGGTTAGGGTGAGGGTTAGGGTACGGCTTAGGGTACGGGTTCGGGGAGGGGTTCGGGTAGGGCGTAGGGTATGGGTTAGGGTTAGGGTTAGGGCTAGTGTTAGGGTTAGGGCTCGGTTTAGGGTACGGGTTAGGATTAGGGTACGCGTTAGGGTTAGGGTTAGGGTACGCGTTAGGGTGAGGGTAGTTATTAAACCTATCCCACTCTGTAGATACCCCTTAGCACGTAAAGGAATATTATTTGGGGGTCCAGCCATGGAGAAGAGTTTAGACACGAGGAGAAGATAAGGAACACACCCATTATCAAGAAATCACAATATGATTGTCTTTTTAAACTGTTCCTTAAAACACTAGTGCTTAGGAAATCTATTGGAGGCAGAAGCAGTCAAGGGTAGCGTAAGGTTAGGGTTAGGGTTAGGGTGAGGGTTAGGGTACGTCTTAGGGTACGGGTTCGGGGAGGGGTTCGGGTAGGGCGTAGGGTATGGGTTAGGGTTAGGGTTAGGGCTAGTGTTAGGGTTAGGGCTCGGTTTAGGGTACGGGTTAGGATTAGGGTACGCGTTAGGGTTAGGGTAGGGGTTAGGGTTAGGGTACGCGTTAGGGTGAGGGTAGTTATTAAACCTATCCCACTCTCTAGATACCCCTTAGCACGTAAAGGAATATTATTTGGGGGTCCAGCCATGGAGAAGAGTTTAGACACGAGGAGAAGATAAGGAACACACCCATTATCAAGAAATCACATTAGGATTCTCTTTTTAACCTGTTCCTTAAAACACTAGTGCTTAGGAAATCTATTGGAGGCAGAAGCAGTCAAGGGTAGCTTAGGGTTAGGGTTAGGGTTAGGGTGAGGGTTAGGGTACGGCTTAGGGTACGGGTTCGGGGAGGGGTTCAGTTAGTGCGTAGGGTATGGGTTAGGGTTAGGGTTAGGGCTAGTGTTAGGGTTAGGGCTCGGTTTAGGCTACGGGTTAGGATTAGGGTACGCGTTAGAGTTAGGGTAGGGGTTAGGGTTAGGGTACGCATTAGTGTGAGGGTAGTTATTAAACCTATCCCACTCTCTAGATACCCCTTAGCACGTAAAGGAATATTATTTGGGGGTTCAGCCATGGAGAAGAGTTTAGACACGAGGAGAAGATAAGGAACACACCCATTATCAAGAAATCACATTAGGATTCTCTTTTTAACCTGTTCCTTAAAACACTAGTGCTTAGGAAATCTATTGGAGGCAGAATCAGTCAAGGGAAGCGTAGGGTTAGGGTTAGGGTTAGGGTGAGGGTTAGGGTACGGCTTAGGGTACGGGTTCGGGGAGGGGTTCGGGTAGGGCGTAGGGTATGGGTTAGGGTTAGGGTTAGGGCTAGTGTTAGGGTTAGGGCTCGGTTTAGGGTACGGGTTAGGATTAGGGTACGCGTTAGGGTTAGGGTAGGGGTTAGGGTTAGGGTACGCGTTAGGGTGAGGGTAGTTATTAAACCTATCCCACTCTCTAGCTACCCCTTAGCACGTAAAGGAATATTATTTGGGGTTCCAGCCATGGAGAAGAGTTTAGACACGAGGAGAAGATAAGGAACACACCCATTATCAAGAAATCACATTAGGATTCTCTTTTTAACCTGTTCCTTAAAACACTAGTGCTTAGGAAATCTATTGGAGGCAGAAGCAGTCAAGGGTAGCTTAGGGTTAGGGTTAGGGTGAGGGTGAGGGTTAGGGTACGGCTTAGGGTACGGGTTCGGGGAGGGGTTCAGTTAGTGCGTAGGGTATGGGTTAGGGTTAGGGTTAGGGCTAGTGTTAGGGTTAGGGCTCGGTTTAGGCTACGGGTTAGGATTAGGGTACGCGTTAGGGTTAGGGTAGGGGTTAGGGTTAGGGTACGCATTAGTGTGAGGGTAGTTATTAAACCTATCCCACTCTCTAGATACCCCTTAGCACGTAAAGGAATATTATTTGGGGGTCCAGCAATGGAGAAGAGTTTAGACACGAGGAGAAGATAAGGAACACACCCATTATCAAGAAATCACATTAGGATTCTCTTTTTAACCTGTTCCTTAAAACACTAGTGCTTAGGAAATCTATTGGAGGCAGAATCAGTCAAGGGAAGCGTAGGGTTAGGGTTAGGGTTAGGGTGAGGGTTAGGGTACGGCTTAGGGTACGGGTTCGGGGAGGGGTTCGGGTAGGGCGTAGGGTATGGGTTAGGGTTAGGGTTAGGGCTAGTGTTAGGGTTAGGGCTCGGTTTAGGGTACGGGTTAGGATTAGGGTACGCGTTAGGGTTAGGGTAGGAGTTAGGGTTAGGGTACGCGTTAGGGTGAGGGTAGTTATTAAACCTATCCCACTCTCTAGATACCCCTTAGCACGTAAAGGAATATTATTTGGGGTTCCAGCCATGGAGAAGAGTTTAGACACGAGGAGAAGATAAGGAACACACCCATTATCAAGAAATCACATTAGGATTCTCTTTTTAACCTGTTCCTTAAAACACTAGTGCTTAGGAAATCTATTGGAGGCAGAAGCAGTCAAGGGTAGCTTAGGGTTAGGGTTAGGGTTAGGGTGAGGGTTAGGGTACGGCTTAGGGTACGGGTTCGGGGAGGGGTTCAGGTAGGGCGTAGGGTATGGCTTAGGGTTTGGGTTAGGGCTAGTGTTAGGGTTAGGGCTCGGTTTAGGCTACGGGTTAGGATTAGGGTACGCGTTAGGGTTAGGGTAGGGGTTAGGGTTAGGGTACGCATTAGTGTGAGGGTAGTTATTAAACCTATCCCACTCTCTAGATACCCCTTAGCACGTAAAGGAATATTATTTGGGGGTTCAGCCATGGAGAAGAGTTTAGACACGAGGAGAAGATAAGGAACACACCCATTATCAAGAAATCACATTAGGATTCTCTTTTTAACCTGTTCCTTAAAACACTAGTGCTTAGGAAATCTATTGGAGGCAGAATCAGTCAAGGGAAGCGTAGGGTTAGGGTTAGGGTTAGGGTGAGGGTTAGGGTACGGCTTAGGGTACGGGTTCGGGAGGGGTTCGGGTAGGGCGTAGGGTATGGGTTAGGGTTAGGGTTAGGGCTAGTGTTAGGGTTAGGGCTCGGTTTAGGGTACGGGTTAGGATTAGGGTACGCGTTAGGGTTAGGGTAGGGTTAGGGTTAGGGTACGCGTTAGGGTGAGGGTAGTTATTAAACCTATCCCACTCTCTAGCTACCCCTTAGCACGTAAAGGAATATTATTTGGGGTTCCAGCCATGGAGAAGAGTTTAGACACGAGGAGAAGATAAGGAACACACCCATTATCAAGAAATCACATTAGGATTCTCTTTTTAACCTGTTCCTTAAAACACTAGTGCTTAGGAAATCTATTGGAGGCAGAAGCAGTCAAGGGTAGCTTAGGGTTAGGGTTAGGGTGAGGGTGAGGGTTAGGGTACGGCTTAGGGTACGGGTTCGGGGAGGGGTTCAGTTAGTGCGTAGGGTATGGTTAGGGTTAGGGTTAGGGCTAGTGTTAGGGTTAGGGCTCGGTTTAGGCTACGGGTTAGGATTAGGGTACGCGTTAGGGTTAGGGTAGGGGTTAGGGTTAGGGTACGCATTAGTGTGAGGGTAGTTATTAAACCTATCCCACTCTCTAGATACCCCTTAGCACGTAAAGGAATATTATTTGGGGGTCCAGCAATGGAGAAGAGTTTAGACACGAGGAGAAGATAAGGAACACACCCATTATCAAGAAATCACAATATGATTGTCTTTTTTAAACTGTTCCTTAAAACACTAGTGCTTAGGAAATCTATTGGAGGCAGAAGCAGTCAAGGGTAGCGTAAGGTTAGGGTTAGGGTTAGGGTGAGGGTTAGGGTACGTCTTAGGGTACGGGTTCGGGGAGGGGTTCGGGTAGGGCGTAGGGTATGGGTTAGGGTTAGGGTTAGGGCTAGTGTTAGGGTTAGGGCTCGGTTTAGGGTACGGGTTAGGATTAGGGTACGCGTTAGGGTTAGGGTAGGGGTTAGGGTTAGGGTACGCGTTAGGGTGAGGGTAGTTATTAAACCTATCCCACTCTCTAGATACCCCTTAGCACGTAAAGGAATATTATTTGGGGGTCCAGCCATGAGAAGAGTTTAGACACGAGGAGAAGATAAGGAACACACCCATTATCAAGAAATCACATTAGGATTCTCTTTTTAACCTGTTCCTTAAAACACTAGTGCTTAGGAAATCTATTGGAGGCAGAAGCAGTCAAGGGTAGCTTAGGGTTAGGGTTAGGGTTAGGGTGAGGGTTAGGGTACGGCTTAGGGTACGGGTTCGGGGAGGGGTTCAGGTAGGGCGTAGGGTATGGGTTAGGGTTAGGGTTAGGGCTAGTGTTAGGGTTAGGGCTCGTTTAGGCTACGGGTTAGGATTAGGGTACGCGTTAGAGTTAGGGTAGGGTTAGGGTTAGGGTACGCATTAGTGTGAGGGTAGTTATTAAACCTATCCCACTCTCTAGATACCCCTTAGCACGTAAAGGAATATTATTTGGGGGTTCAGCCATGGAGAAGAGTTTAGACACGAGGAGAAGATAAGGAACACACCCATTATCAAGAAATCACATTAGGATTCTCTTTTAACCTGTTCCTTAAAACACTAGTGCTTAGGAAATCTATTGGAGGCAGAATCAGTCAAGGGAAGCGTAGGGTTAGGGTTAGGGTTAGGGTGAGTGTTAGGGTACGGCTTAGGGTACGGGTTCGGGGAGGGGTTCGGGTAGGGCGTAGGGTATGGGTTAGGGTTAGGGTTAGGCTAGTGTTAGGGTTAGGGCTCGGTTTAGGGTACGGGTTAGGATTAGGGTACGCGTTAGGGTTAGGGTAGGGGTTAGGGTTAGGGTACGCGTTAGGGTGAGGGTAGTTATTAAACCTATCCCACTCTCTAGCTACCCCTTAGCACGTAAAGGAATATTATTTGGGTTCCAGCCATGGAGAAGAGTTTAGACACGAGGAGAAGATAAGGAACACACCCATTATCAAGAAATCACATTAGGATTCTCTTTTTAACCTGTTCCTTAAAACACTAGTGCTTAGGAAATCTATTGGAGGCAGAAGCAGTCAAGGGTAGCTTAGGGTTAGGGTTAGGGTGAGGGTGAGGGTTAGGGTACGGCTTAGGGTACGGGTTCGGGGAGGGGTTCAGTTAGTGCGTAGGGTATGGGTTAGGGTTAGGGTTAGGGCTAGTGTTAGGGTTAGGGCTCGGTTTAGGCTACGGGTTAGGATTAGGGTACGCGTTAGGGTTAGGGTAGGGGTTAGGGTAGGGTACGCATTAGTGTGAGGGTAGTTATTTAAACCTATCCCACTCTCTAGATACCCCTTAGCACGTAAAGGAATATTATTTGGGGGTCCAGCCATGGAGAAGAGTTTAGACACGAGGAGAAGATAAGGAACACACCCCATTATCAAGAAATCACATTAGGATTCTCTTTTTAACCTGTTCCTTAAAACACTAGTGCTTAGGAAATCTATTGGAGGCAGAATCAGTCAAGGGAAGCGTAGGGTTAGGGTTAGGGTTAGGGTGAGGGTTAGGGTACGGCTTAGGGTACGGGTTCGGGGAGGGGTTCGGGTAGGGCGTAGGGTATGGGTTAGGGTTAGGGTTAGGGCTAGTGTTAGGGTTAGGGCTCGGTTTAGGGTACGGGTTAGGATTAGGGTACGCGTTAGGGTTAGGGTAGGAGTTAGGGTTAGGGTACGCGTTAGGGTGAGGGTAGTTATTAAACCTATCCCACTCTCTAGATACCCCTTAGCACGTAAAGGAATATTATTTGGGGTTCCAGCCATGGAGAAGAGTTTAGACACGAGGAGAAGATAAGGAACACACCCATTATCAAGAAATCACATTAGGATTCTCTTTTTAACCTGTTCCTTAAAACACTAGTGCTTAGGAAATCTATTGGAGGCAGAAGCAGTCAAGGGTAGCTTAGGGTTAGGGTTAGGGTTAGGGTGAGGGTTAGGGTACGGCTTAGGGTACGGGTTCGGGGAGGGGTTCAGGTAGGGCGTAGGGTATGGCTTAGGGTTTGGGTTAGGGCTAGTGTTAGGGTTAGGGCTCGGTTTAGGCTACGGGTTAGGATTAGGGTACGCGTTAGGGTTAGGGTAGGGGTTAGGGTTAGGGTACGCATTAGTGTGAGGGTAGTTATTAAACCTATCCCACTCTCTAGATACCCCTTAGCACGTAAAGGAATATTATTTGGGGGTTCAGCCATGGAGAAGAGTTTAGACACGAGGAGAAGATAAGGAACACACCCATTATCAAGAAATCACATTAGGATTCTCTTTTTAACCTGTTCCTTAAAACACTAGTGCTTAGGAAATCTATTGGAGGCAGAATCAGTCAAGGGAAGCGTAGGGTTAGGGTTAGGGTTAGGGTGAGGGTTAGGGTACGGCTTAGGGTACGGGTTCGGGGAGGGGTTCGGGTAGGGCGTAGGGTATGGGTTAGGGTTAGGGTTAGGGCTAGTGTTAGGGTTAGGGCTCGGTTTAGGGTACGGGTTAGGATTAGGGTACGCGTTAGGGTTAGGGTAGGGGTTAGGGTTAGGGTACGCGTTAGGGTGAGGGTAGTTATTAAACCTATCCCACTCTCTAGCTACCCCTTAGCACGTAAAGGAATATTATTTGGGGTTCCAGCCATGGAGAAGAGTTTAGACACGAGGAGAAGATAAGGAACACACCCATTATCAAGAAATCACATTAGGATTCTCTTTTTAACCTGTTCCTTAAAACACTAGTGCTTAGGAAATCTATTGGAGGCAGAAGCAGTCAAGGGTAGCTTAGGGTTAGGGTTAGGGTGAGGGTGAGGGTTAGGGTACGGCTTAGGGTACGGGTTCGGGGAGGGGTTCAGTTAGTGCGTAGGGTATGGGTTAGGGTTAGGGTTAGGGCTAGTGTTAGGGTTAGGGCTCGGTTTAGGCTACGGGTTAGGATTAGGGTACGCGTTAGGGTTAGGGTAGGGGTTAGGGTTAGGGTACGCATTAGTGTGAGGGTAGTTATTAAACCTATCCCACTCTCTAGATACCCCTTAGCACGTAAAGGAATATTATTTGGGGGTCCAGCAATGGAGAAGAGTTTAGACACGAGGAGAAGATAAGGAACACACCCATTATCAAGAAATCACATTAGGATTCTCTTTTTAACCTGTTCCTTAAAACACTAGTGCTTAGGAAATCTATTGGAGGCAGAATCAGTCAAGGGAAGCGTAGGGTTAGGGTTAGGGTTAGGGTGAGGGTTAGGGTACGGCTTAGGGTACGGGTTCGGGGAGGGGTTCGGGTAGGGCGTAGGGTATGGGTTAGGGTTAGGGTTAGGGCTAGTGTTAGGGTTAGGGCTCGGTTTAGGGTACGGGTTAGGATTAGGGTACGCGTTAGGGTTAGGGTAGGAGTTAGGGTTAGGGTACGCGTTAGGGTGAGGGTAGTTATTAAACCTATCCCACTCTCTAGATACCCCTTAGCACGTAAAGGAATATTATTTGGGGTTCCAGCCATGGAGAAGAGTTTAGACACGAGGAGAAGATAAGGAACACACCCATTATCAAGAAATCACATTAGGATTCTCTTTTTAAACCTGTTCCTTAAAACACTAGTGCTTAGGAAATCTATTGGAGGCAGAAGCAGTCAAGGGTAGCTTAGGGTTAGGGTTAGGGTTAGGGTGAGGGTTAGGGTACGGCTTAGGGTACGGGTTCGGGGAGGGGTTCAGGTAGGGCGTAGGGTATGGCTTAGGGTTTGGGTTAGGGCTAGTGTTAGGGTTAGGGCTCGGTTTAGGCTACGGGTTAGGATTAGGGTACGCGTTAGGGTTAGGGTAGGGGTTAGGGTTAGGGTACGCATTAGTGTGAGGGTAGTTATTAAACCTATCCCACTCTCTAGATACCCCTTAGCACGTAAAGGAATATTATTTGGGGGTTCAGCAATGGAGAAGAGTTTAGACACGAGGAGAAGATAAGGAACACACCCATTATCAAGAAATCACATTAGGATTCTCTTTTTAACCTGTTACTTAAAACACTAGTGCTTAGGAAATCTATTGGAGGCAGAATCAGTCAAGGGAAGCGTAGGGTTAGGGTTAGGGTTAGGGTGAGGGTTAGGGTACGGCTTAGGGTACGGGTTCGGGGAGGGGTTCGGGTAGGGCGTAGGGTATGGGTTAGGGTTAGGGTTAGGGCTAGTGTTAGGGTTAGGGCTCGGTTTAGGGTACGGGTTAGGATTAGGGTACGCGTTAGGGTTAGGGTAGGAGTTAGGGTTAGGGTACGCGTTAGGGTGAGGGTAGTTATTAAACCTATCCCACTCTCTAGATACCCCTTAGCACGTAAAGGAATATTATTTGGGGTTCCAGCCATGGAGAAGAGTTTAGACACGAGGAGAAGATAAGGAACACACCCATTATCAAGAAATCACATTAGGATTCTCTTTTTAACCTGTTCCTTAAAACACTAGTGCTTAGGAAATCTATTGGAGGCAGAAGCAGTCAAGGGTAGCTTAGGGTTAGGGTTAGGGTTAGGGTGAGGGTTAGGGTACGGCTTAGGGTACGGGTTCCGGGAGGGGTTCAGATAGGGCGTAGGGTATGGGTTAGGGTTAGGGTTAGGGTTAGTGTTAGGGTTAGGGCTCGGTTTAGGCTACGGGTTAGGATTAGGGTACGCGTTAGGGTTAGGGTAGGGGTTAGGGTTAGGGTACGCGTTAGGGTGAGGGTAGTTATTAAACCTATCCCACTCTCTAGATACCCCTTAGCACGTAAAGGAATATTATTTGGGGGTCCAGCCATGGAGAAGAGTTTAGACACGAGGAGAAGATAAGGAACACACCCATTATCAAGAAATCACATTAGGATTCTCTTTTTAACCTGTTCCTTAAAACACTAGTGCTTAGGAAATCTATTGGAGGCAGAAGCAGTCAAGGGTAGCTTAGGGTTAGGGTTAGGGTTAGGGTGAGGGTTAGGGTACGGCTTAGGGTACGGGTTCGGGGAGGGGTTCAGGTAGGGCGTAGGGTATGGGTTAGGGTTAGGGTTAGGGCTAGTGTTAGGGTTAGGGCTCGGTTTAGGCTACGGGTTAGGATTAGGGTACGCGTTAGGGTTAGGGTAGGGGTTAGGGTTAGGGTACGCATTAGTGTGAGGGTAGTTATTAAACCTATCCCACTCTCTAGATACCCCTTAGCACGTAAAGGAATATTATTTGGGGTTCAGCCATGGAGAAGAGTTTAGACACGAGGAGAAGATAAGGAACACACCCATTATCAAGAAATCACATTAGGATTCTCTTTTTAACCTGTTCCTTAAAACACTAGTGCTTAGGAAATCTAATGGAGGCAGAAGCAGTCAAGGGTAGCTTAGGGTTAGGGTTAGGGTTAGGGTGAGGGTTAGGGTACGGCTTAGGGTACGGGTTCGGGGAGGGGTTCGTGTAGGGCGTAGGGTATGGGTTAGGGTTAGGGTTAGTGTTAGGGTTAGGGCTCGGTTTAGGGTACGGGTTAGGATTAGGGTACGCGTTAGGGTTAGGGTAGGGTTTAGGGTTAGGGTACGCGTTAGGGTGAGGGTAGTTATCAAACCTCTCCCTCTCTCTAGATACCCCTTAGCACGTAAAGGAATATTATTTGGGGGTCCAGCCATGGAGAAGGGTTTAGACACTAGGAGAAGATAAGGAACACACCCATTATCACGAAATCACATTAGGATTCTCTTTTTAACCTGTTCCTTAAAACACTAGTGCTTAGGAAATCTATTGGAGGCAGAAGCAGTCAAGGGTAGCTTAGGGTTCGGGTTAGGGTTAGGGTGAGGGTTAGGGTACGGCTTACGGTACGGGTTCGGGGAGGGGTTCGGGTAGGGCGTAGGGTATGGGTTAGGGTTAGGGTTAGGGTTAGTGTTAGGGTTAGGGCTCGGTTTAGGGTACGGGTTAGGATTAGGGTACGCGTTAGGGTTAGGGTAGGGGTTAGGGTTAGGGTACGCGTTAGGGTGAGGGTAGTTATTAAACCTATCCCACTCTCTAGATACCCCTTAGCACGTAAAGGAATATTATTTGGGGGTCCAGCCATGGAGAAGAGTTTAGACACGAGGAGAAGATAAGGAACACACCCAGTATCAAGAAATCACATTAGGATTCTCTTTTTAACCTGTTCCTTAAAACACTAGTGCTTAGGAAATCTATTGGAGGCAGAAGCAGTCAAGGGTAGCTTAGGGTTAGGGTTAGGGTTAGGGTGAGGGTTAGGGTACGGCTTAGGGTACGGGTTCGGGGAGGGGTTCAGGTAGGGCGTAGGGTATGGTTTAGGGTTAGGGTTAGGGCTAGTGTTAGGGTTAGGGCTCGGTTTAGGCTACGGGTTAGGATTAGGGTACGCGTTAGGGTTAGGGTAGGGGTTAGGGTTAGGGTACGCATTAGTGTGAGGGTAGTTATTAAACCTATCCCACTCTCTAGATACCCCTTAGCACGTAAAGGAATATTATTTGGGGGTTCAGCCATGGAGAAGAGTTTAGACACGAGGAGAAGATAAGGAACACACCCATTATCAAGAAATCACATTAGGATTCTCTTTTTAACCTGTTCCTTAAAACACTAGTGCTTAGGAAATCTAATGGAGGCAGAAGCAGTCAAGGGTAGCTTAGGGTTAGGGTTAGGGTTAGGGTGAGGGTTAGGGTACGGCTTAGGGTACGGGTTCGGGGAGGGGTTCGTGTAGGGCGTAGGGTATGGGTTAGGGTTAGGGTTAGTGTTAGGGTTAGGGCTCGGTTTAGGGTACGGGTTAGGATTAGGGTACGCGTTAGGGTTAGGGTAGGGTTTAGGGTTAGGGTACGCGTTAGGGTGAGGGGTAGTTATCAAACCTCTCCCTCTCTCTAGATACCCCTTAGCACGTAAAGGAATATTATTTGGGGGTCCAGCCATGGAGAAGGGTTTAGACACTAGGAGAAGATAAGGAACACACCCATTATCACGAAATCACATTAGGATTCTCTTTTTAACCTGTTCCTTAAAACACTAGTGCTTAGGAAATCTATTGGAGGCAGAAGCAGTCAAGGGTAGCTTAGGGTTCGGGTTAGGGTTAGGGTGAGGGTTAGGGTACGGCTTACGGTACGGGTTCGGGGAGGGGTTCGGGTAGGGCGTAGGGTATGGGTTAGGGTTAGGGTTAGGGTTAGTGTTAGGGTTAGGGCTCGGTTTAGGGTACGGGTTAGGATTAGGGTACGCGTTAGGGTTAGGGTAGGGGTTAGGGTTAGGGTACGCGTTAGGGTGAGGGTAGTTATTAAACCTATCCCACTCTCTAGATACCCCTTAGCACGTAAAGGAATATTATTTGGGGGTCCAGCCATGGAGAAGAGTTTAGACACGAGGAGAAGATAAGGAACACACCCAGTATCAAGAAATCACATTAGGATTCTCTTTTTAACCTGTTCCTTAAAACACTAGTGCTTAGGAAATCTATTGGAGGCAGAAGCAGTCAAGGGTAGCTTAGGGTTAGGGTTAGGGTTAGGGTGAGGGTTAGGGTACGGCTTAGGGTACGGGTTCGGGGAGGGGTTCAGGTAGGGCGTAGGGTATGGTTTAGGGTTAGGGTTAGGGCTAGTGTTAGGGTTAGGGCTCGGTTTAGGCTACGGGTTAGGATTAGGGTACGCGTTAGGGTTAGGGTAGGGGTTAGGGTTAGGGTACGCATTAGTGTGAGGGTAGTTATTAAACCTATCCCACTCTCTAGATACCCCTTAGCACGTAAAGGAATATTATTTGGGGGTTCAGCCATGGAGAAGAGTTTAGACACGAGGAGAATATAAGGAACACACCCAGTATCAAGAAATCACATTAGGATTCTCTTTTTAACCTGTTCCTTAAAACACTAGTGCTTAGGAAATCTATTGGAGGCAGAATCAGTCAAGGGAAGCGTAGGGTTAGGGTTAGGGTTAGGGTGAGGGTTAGGGTACGGCTTAGGGTACGGGTTCGGGGAGGGGTTCGGGTAGGGCGTAGGGTATGGGTTAGGGTTAGGGTTAGGGCTAGTGTTAGGGTTAGGGCTCGGTTTAGGGTACGGGTTAGGATTAGGGTACGCGTTAGGGTTAGGGTAGGGGTTAGGGTTAGGGTACGCGTTAGGGTGAGGGTAATTATTAAACCTATCCCGCTCTCTAGATACCCCTTAGCACGTAAAGGAATATTATTTGGGGGTCCAGCCATGGAGAAGAGTTTAGACACGAGGAGAAGATAAGGAACACACCCATTATCAAGAAATCACATTAGGATTCTCTTTTTAACCTGTTCCTTAAAACACTAGTGCTTAGGAAATCTAATGGAGGCAGAAGCAGTCAAGGGTAGCTTAGGGTTAGGGTTAGGGTTAGGGTGAGGTTTAGGGTACGGCTTAGGGTACGGGTTCGGGGAGGGGTTCGTGTAGGTCGTAGGGTATGGGTTAGGGTTAGGGTTAGTGTTAGGGTTAGGGCTCGGTTTAGGGTACGGGTTAGGATTAGGGTACGCGTTAGGGTTAGGGTAGGGTTTAGGGTTAGGGTACGTGTTAGGGTGAGGGTAGTTATTAAACCTCTCCCTCTCTCTAGATACCCCTTAGCACGTAAAGGAATATTATTTGGGGGTCCAGCCATGGAGAAGGGTTTAGACACTAGGAGAAGATAAGGAACACACCCATTATCACGAAATCACATTAGGATTCTCTTTTTAACCTGTTCCTTAAAACACTAGTGCTTAGGAAATCTATTGGAGGCAGAAGCAGTCAAGGGTAGCTTAGGGTTAGGGTTAGGGTTAGGGTGAGGGTTAGGGTACGGCTTAGGGTACGGGTTCGGGGAGGGGTTCAGTTAGTGCGTAGGGTATGGGTTAGGGTTAGGGTTAGGGCTAGTGTTAGGGTTAGGGCTCGGTTTAGGCTACGGGTTAGGATTAGGGTACGCGTTATAGTTAGGGTAGGGGTTAGGGTTAGGGTACGCATTAGTGTGAGGGTAGTTATTAAACCTATCCCACTCTCTAGATACCCCTTAGCACGTAAAGGAATATTATTTGGGGGTTCAGCCATGGAGAAGAGTTTAGACACGAGGAGAAGATAAGGAACACACCCATTATCAAGAAATCACATTAGGATTCTCTTTTTAACCTGTTCCTTAAAACACTAGTGCTTAGGAAATCTATTGGAGGCAGAATCAGTCAAGGGAAGCGTAGGGTTAGGGTTAGGGTTAGGGTGAGGGTTAGGGTACGGCTTAGGGTACGGGTTCGGGGAGGGGTTCGGGTAGGGCGTAGGGTATGGGTTAGGGTTAGGGTTAGGGCTAGTGTTAGGGTTAGGGCTCGGTTTAGGGTACGGGTTAGGATTAGGGTACGCGTTAGGGTTAGGGTAGGGGTTAGGGTTAGGGTACGCGTTAGGGTGAGGGTAGTTATTAAACCTATCCCACTCTCTAGATACCCCTTAGCACGTAAAGGAATATTATTTGGGGGTCCAGCCATGGAGAAGAGTTTAGACACGAGGAGAAGATAAGGAACACACCCATTATCAAGAAATCACATTAGGATTCTCTTTTTAACCTGTTCCTTAAAACACTAGTGCTTAGGAAATCTATTGGAGGCAGAAGCAGTCAAGGGTAGCTTAGGGTTAGGGTTAGGGTTAGGGTGAGGGTTAGGGTACGGCTTAGGGTACGGGTTCGGGGAGGGGTTCAGGTAGGGCGTAGGGTATGGGTTAGGGTTAGGGTTAGGGTTAGTGTTAGGGTTAGGGCTCGGTTTAGGCTACGGGTTAGGATTAGGGTACGCGTTAGGGTTAGGGTAGGGGTTAGGGTTAGGGTACGCATTAGTGTGAGGGTAGTTATTAAACCTATCCCACTCTCTAGATACCCCTTAGCACGTAAAGGAATATTATTTGGGGGTCCAGCCATGGAGAAGAGTTTAGACACGAGGAGAAGATAAGGAACACACCCATTATCAAGAAATCACAATATGATTGTCTTTTTAAACTGTTCCTTAAAACACTAGTGCTTAGGAAATCTATTGGAGGCAGAAGCAGTCAAGGGTAGCGTAAGGTTAGGGTTAGGGTTAGGGTGAGGGTTAGGGTACGGCTTAGGGTACGGGTTCGGGGAGGGGTTCGGGTAGGGCGTAGGGTATGGGTTAGGGTTAGGGTTAGGGCTAGTGTTAGGGTTAGGGCTCGGTTTAGGGTACTGGTTAGGATTAGGGTACGCGTTAGGGTTAGGGTAGGGGTTAGGGTTAGGGTACGCGTTAGGGTGAGGGTAGTTATTAAACCTATCCCACTCTCTAGATACCCCTTAGCACGTAAAGGAATATTATTTGGGGTTCCAGCCATGGAGAAGAGTTTAGACACGAGGAGAAGATAAGGAACACACCCATTATCAAGAAATCACATTAGGATTCTCTTTTTAACCTGTTCCTTAAAACACTAGTGCTTAGGAAATCTATTGGAGGCAGAAGCAGTCAAGGGTAGCTTAGGGTTAGGGTTAGGGTTAGGGTGAGGGTTAGGGTACGGCTTAGGGTACGGGTTCGGGGAGGGGTTCAGGTAGGGCGTAGGGTATGGCTTAGGGTTAGGGTTAGGGCTAGTGTTAGGGTTAGGGCTCGGTTTAGGCTACGGGTTAGGATTAGGGTACGCGTTAGGGTTAGGGTAGGGGTTAGGGTTAGGGTACGCATTAGTGTGAGGGTAGTTATTAAACCTATCCCACTCTCTAGATACCCCTTAGCACGTAAAGGAATATTATTTGGGGGTTCAGCAATGGAGAAGAGTTTAGACACGAGGAGAAGATAAGGAACACACCCATTATCAAGAAATCACATTAGGATTCTCTTTTTAACCTGTTCCTTAAAACACTAGTGCTTAGGAAATCTATTGGAGGCAGAATCAGTCAAGGGAAGCGTAGGGTTAGGGTTAGGGTTAGGGTGAGGGTTAGGGTACGGCTTAGGGTACGGGTTCGGGGAGGGGTTCGGTTAGGGCGTAGGGTATGGGTTAGGGTTAGGGTTAGGGCTAGTGTTAGGGTTAGGGCTCGGTTTAGGGTACGGGTTAGGATTAGGGTACGCGTTAGGGTTAGGGTAGGAGTTAGGGTTAGGGTACGCGTTAGGGTGAGGGTAGTTATTAAACCTATCCCACTCTCTAGATACCCCTTAGCACGTAAAGGAATATTATTTGGGGTTCCAGCCATGGAGAAGAGTTTAGACACGAGGAGAAGATAAGGAACACACCCATTATCAAGAAATCACATTAGGATTCTCTTTTTAACCTGTTCCTTAAAACACTAGTGCTTAGGAAATCTATTGGAGGCAGAAGCAGTCAAGGGTAGCTTAGGGTTAGGGTTAGGGTTAGGGTGAGGGTTAGGGTACGGCTTAGGGTACGGGTTCCGGGAGGGGTTCAGGTAGGGCGTAGGGTATGGGTTAGGGTTAGGGTTAGGGTTAGTGTTAGGGTTAGGGCTCGGTTTAGGCTACGGGTTAGGATTAGGGTACGCGTTAGGGTTAGGGTAGGGGTTAGGGTTAGGGTACGCGTTAGGGTGAGGGTAGTTATTAAACCTATCCCACTCTCTAGATACCCCTTAGCACGTAAAGTAATATTATTTGGGGGTCCAGCCATGGAGAAGAGTTTAGACACGAGGAGAAGATAAGGAACACACCCATTATCAAGAAATCACATTAGGATTCTCTTTTTAACCTGTTCCTTAAAACACTAGTGCTTAGGAAATCTATTGGAGGCAGAAGCAGTCAAGGGTAGCTTAGGGTTAGGGTTAGGGTTAGGGTGAGGGTTAGGGTACGGCTTAGGGTACGGGTTCGGGGAGGGGTTCAGTTAGTGCGTAGGGTATGGGTTAGGGTTAGGGTTAGGGCTAGTGTTAGGGTTAGGGCTCGGTTTAGGCTACGGGTTAGGATTAGGGTACGCGTTAGGGTTAGGGTAGGGGTTAGGGTTAGGGTACGCATTAGTGTGAGGGTAGTTATTAAACCTATCCCACTCTCTAGATACCCCTTAGCACGTAAAGGAATATTATTTGGGGGTTCAGCCATGGAGAAGAGTTTAGACACGAGGAGAAGATAAGGAACACACCCATTATCAAGAAATCACATTAGGATTCTCTTTTTAACCTGTTCCTTAAAACACTAGTGCTTAGGAAATCTAATGGAGGCAGAAGCAGTCAAGGGTAGCTTAGGGTTAGGGTTAGGGTTAGGGTGAGGTTTAGGGTACGGCTTAGGGTACGGGTTCGGGGAGGGGTTCGTGTAGGGCGTAGGGTATGGGTTAGGGTTAGGGTTAGTGTTAGGGTTAGGGCTCGGTTTAGGGTACGGGTTAGGATTAGGGTACGCGTTAGGGTTAGGGTAGGGTTTAGGGTTAGGGTACGTGTTAGGGTGAGGGTAGTTATTAAACCTCTCCCTCTCTCTAGATACCCCTTAGCACGTAAAGGAATATTATTTGGGGGTCCAGCCATGGAGAAGGGTTTAGACACTAGGAGAAGATAAGGAACACACCCATTATCAAGAAATCACATTAGGATTCTCTTTTTAACCTGTTCCTTAAAACACTAGTGCTTAGGAAATCTATTGGAGGCAGAAGCAGTCAAGGGTAGCTTAGGGTTAGGGTTAGGGTTAGGGTGAGGGTTAGGGTACGGCTTAGGGTACGGGTTCGGGGAGGGGTTCAGGTAGGGCGTAGGGTATGGGTTAGGGTTAGGGTTAGGGCTAGTGTTAGGGTTAGGGCTCGGTTTAGGCTACGGGTTAGGATTAGGGTACGCGTTAGGGTTAGGGTAGGGGTTAGGGTTAGGGTACGCATTAGTGTGAGGGTAGTTATTAAACCTATCCCACTCTCTAGATACCCCTTAGCACGTAAAGGAATATTATTTGGGGGTTCAGCCATGGAGAAGAGTTTAGACACGAGGAGAAGATAAGGAACACACCCATTATCAAGAAATCACATTAGGATTCTCTTTTTAACCTGTTCCTTAAAACACTAGTGCTTAGGAAATCTAATGGAGGCAGAAGCAGTCAAGGGTAGCTTAGGGTTAGGGTTAGGGTTAGGGTGAGGGTTAGGGTACGGCTTAGGGTACGGGTTCGGGGAGGGGTTCGTGTAGGGCGTAGGGTATGGGTTAGGGTTAGGGTTAGTGTTAGGGTTAGGGCTCGGTTTAGGGTACGGGTTAGGATTACGGTACGCGTTAGGGTTAGGGTAGGGTTTAGGGTTAGGGTACGCGTTAGGGTGAGGGTAGTTATCAAACCTCTCCCTCTCTCTAGATACCCCTTAGCACGTAAAGGAATATTATTTGGGGGTCCAGCCATAGAGAAGGGTTTAGACACTAGGAGAAGATAAGTAACACACCCATTATCACGAAATCACATTAGGATTCTCTTTTTAACCTGTTCCTTAAAACACTAGTGCTTAGGAAATCTATTGGAGGCAGAAGCAGTCAAGGGTAGCTTAGGGTTCGGGTTAGGGTTAGGGTGATGGTTAGGGTACGGCTTACGGTACGGGTTCGGGGAGGGGTTCGGGTAGGGCGTAGGGTATGGGTTAGGGTTAGGGTTAGGGTTAGTGTTAGGGTTAGGGCTCGGTTTAGGGTACGGGTTAGGATTAGGGTACGCGTTAGGGTTAGGGTAGGGGTTAGGGTTAGGGTACGCGTTAGGGTGAGGGTAGTTATTAAACCTATCCCACTCTGTAGATACCCCTTAGCACGTAAAGGAATATTATTTGGGGGTCCAGCCATGGAGAAGAGTTTAGACACGAGGAGAAGATAAGGAACACACCCATTATCAAGAAATCACATTAGGATTCTCTTTTTAACCTGTTCCTTAAAACACTAGTGCTTAGGAAATGTATTGGAGGCAGAAGCTGTCAAGGGTACCTTAGGGTTAGGGTTAGGGTTAGGGTGAGGGTTAGGGTACGGCTTAGGGTACGGGTTCGGGGAGGGGTTCAGGTAGGGCGTAGGGTATGGGTTAGGGTTAGGGTTAGGGTTAGTGTTAGGGTTAGGGCTCGGTTTAGGCTACGGGTTAGGATTAGGGTACGCGTTAGGGTTAGGGTAGGGGTTAGGGTTAGGGTACGCGTTAGGGTGAGGGTAGTTATTAAACCTATCCCACTCTCTAGATACCCCTTAGCACGTAAAGGAATATTATTTGGGGGTCCAGCCATGGAGAAGAGTTTAGACACGAGGAGAAGATAAGGAACACACCCAGTATCAAGAAATCACATTAGGATTCTCTTTTTAACCTGTTCCTTAAAACACTAGTGCTTAGGAAATCTATTGGAGGCAGAAGCAGTCAAGGGTAGCTTAGGGTTAGGGTTAGGGTTAGGGTGAGGGTTAGGGTACGGCTTAGGGTACGGGTTCGGGGAGGGGTTCAGGTAGGGCGTAGGGTATGGGTTAGGGTTAGGGTTAGGGCTAGTGTTAGGGTTAGGGCTCGGTTTAGGCTACGGGTTAGGATTAGGGTACGCGTTAGGGTTAGGGTAGGGGTTAGGGTTAGGGTACGCATTAGTGTGAGGGTAGTTATTAAACCTATCCCACTCTCTAGATACCCCTTAGCACGTAAAGGAATATTATTTGGGGGTTCAGCCATGGAGAAGAGTTTAGACACGAGGAGAATATAAGGAACACACCCATTATCAAGAAATCACATTAGGATTCTCTTTTTAACCTGTTCCTTAAAACACTAGTGCTTAGGAAATCTATTGGAGGCAGAATCAGTCAAGGGAAGCGTAGGGTTAGGGTTAGGGTTAGGGTGAGGGTTAGGGTACGGCTTAGGGTACGGGTTCGGGGAGGGGTTCGGGTAGGGCGTAGGGTATGGGTTAGGGTTAGGGTTAGGCCAATGTTAGGGTTAGGGCTCGGTTTAGGGTACGGGTTAGGATTAGGGTATGCGTTAGGGTTAGGGTAGGGGTTAGGGTTAGGGTACGCGTTAGGGTGAGGGTAGTTATTAAACCTATCCCGCTCTCTAGATACCCCTTAGCACGTAAAGGAATATTATTTGGGGGTCCAGCCATGGAGAAGAGTTTAGACACGAGGAGAAGATTAGGAACACACCCATTATCAAGAAATCACATTAGGATTCTCTTTTTAACCTGTTCCTTAAAACACTAGTGCTTAGGAAATCTAATGGAGGCAGAAGCAGTCAAGGGTAGCTTAGGGTTAGGGTTAGGGTTAGGGTGAGGTTTAGGGTACGGCTTAGGGTACGGGTTCGGGGAGGGGTTCGTGTAGGGCGTAGGGTATGGGTTAGGGTTAGGGTTAGTGTTAGGGTTAGGGCTCGGTTTAGGGTACGGGTTAGGATTAGGGTACGCGTTAGGGTTAGGGTAGGGTTTAGGGTTAGGGTACGTGTTAGGGTGAGGGTAGTTATTAAACCTCTCCCTCTCTCTAGATACCCCTTAGCACGTAAAGGAATATTATTTGGGGGTCCAGCCATGGAGAAGGGTTTAGACACTAGGAGAAGATAAGGAACACACCCATTATCACGAAATCACATTAGGATTCTCTTTTTAACCTGTTCCTTAAAACACTAGTGCTTAGGAAATCTATTGGAGGCAGAAGCAGTCAAGGGTAGCTTAGGGTTAGGGTTAGGGTTAGGGTTAGGGTGACGGTTAGGGTACGGCTTAGGGTACGGGTTCGGGGAGGGGTTCAGTTAGTGCGTAGGTTATGGGTTAGGGTTAGGGTTAGGGCTAGTGTTAGGGTTAGGGCTCGGTTTAGGCTACGGGTTAGGATTAGGGTACGCGTTAGGGTTAGGGTAGGGGTTAGGGTTAGGGTACGCATTAGTGTGAGGGTAGTTATTAAACCTATCCCACTCTCTAGATACCCCTTAGCACGTAAAGGAATATTATTTGGGGGTTCAGCCATGGAGAAGAGTTTAGACACGAGGAGAAGATAAGGAACACACCCATTATCAAGAAATCACATTAGGATTCTCTTTTTAACCTGTTCCTTAAAACACTAGTGCTTAGGAAATCTATTGGAGGCAGAAGCAGTCAAGGGTAGCTTAGGGTTAGGGTTAGGGTTAGGGTGAGGGTTAGGGTACGGCTTAGGGTACGGGTTCGGGGAGGGGTTCAGGTAGGGCGTAGGGTATGGGTTAGGGTTAGGGTTAGGGCTAGTGTTAGGGTTAGGGCTCGGTTTAGGCTACAGGTTAGGATTAGGGTACGCGTTAGGGTTAGGGTAGGGGTTAGGGTTAGGGTACGCATTAGTGTGAGGGTAGTTATTAAACCTATCCCACTCTCTAGATACCCCTTAGCACGTAAAGGAATATTATTTGGGGGTTCAGCCATGGAGAAGAGTTTAGACACGAGGAGAAGATAAGGAACACACCCATTATCAAGAAATCACATTAGGATTCTCTTTTTAACCTGTTCCTTAAAACACTAGTGCTTAGGAAATCTAATGGAGGCAGAAGCAGTCAAGGGTAGCTTAGGGTTAGGGTTAGGGTTAGGGTGAGGGTTAGGGTACGGCTTAGGGTACGGGTTCGGGGAGGGGTTCGTGTAGGGCGTAGGGTATGGGTTAGGGTTAGGGTTAGTGTTAGGGTTAGGGCTCGGTTTAGGGTACGGGTTAGGATTAGGGTACGCGTTAGGGTTAGGGTAGGGTTTAGGGTTAGGGTACGCGTTAGGGTGAGGGTAGTTATCAAACCTCTCCCTCTCTCTAGATACCCCTTAGCACGTAAAGGAATATTATTTGGGGGTCCAGCCATGGAGAAGGGTTTAGACACTAGGAGAATATAAGGAACACACCCATTATCACGAAATCACATTAGGATTCTCTTTTTAACTTGTTCCTTAAAACACTAGTGCTTAGGAAATCTATTGGAGGCAGAAGCAGTCAAGGGTAGCTTAGGGTTCGGGTTAGGGTTAGGGTGAGGGTTAGGGTACGGCTTAGGGTACGGGTTCGGGGAGGGCTTCAGGTAGGGCGTAGGGTATGGGTTAGGGTTAGGGTTAGGGTTAGTGTTAGGGTTAGGGCTCGGTTTAGGCTACGGGTTAGGATTAGGGTACGCGTTAGGGTTAGGGTAGGGGTTAGGGTTAGGGTACGCGTTAGGGTGAGGGTAGTTATTAAACCTATCCCACTCTCTAGATACCCCTTAGCACGTAAAGGAATATTATTTGGGGGTCCAGCCATGGAGAAGAGTTTAGACACGAGGAGAAGATAAGGAACACACCCAGTATCAAGAAATCACATTAGGATTCTCTTTTTAACCTGTTCCTTAAAACACTAGTGCTTAGGAAATCTATTGGAGGCAGAAGCAGTCAAGGGTAGCTTAGGGTTAGGGTTAGGGTTAGGGTGAGGGTTAGGGTACGGCTTAGGGTACGGGTTCGGGGAGGGGTTCAGGTAGGGCGTAGGGTATGGGTTAGGGTTAGGGTTAGGGCTAGTGTTAGGGTTAGGGCTCGGTTTAGGCTACGGGTTAGGATTAGGGTACGCGTTAGGGTTAGGGTAGGGGTTAGGGTTAGGGTACGCATTAGTGTGAGGGTAGTTATTAAACCTATCCCACTCTCTAGATACCCCTTAGCACGTAAAGGAATATTATTTGGGGGTTCAGCCATGGAGAAGAGTTTAGACACGAGGAGAATATAAGGAACACACCCATTATCAAGAAATCACATTAGGATTCTCTTTTTAACCTGTTCCTTAAAACACTAGTGCTTAGGAAATCTATTGGAGGCAGAATCAGTCAAGGGAAGCGTAGGGTTAGGGTTAGGGTTAGGGTGAGGGTTAGGGTACGGCTTAGGGTACGGGTTCGGGGAGGGGTTCGGGTAGGGCGTAGGGTATGGGTTAGGGTTAGGGTTAGGGCTAGTGTTAGGGTTCGGGCTCGGTTTAGGGTACGGGTTAGGATTAGGGTACGCGTTAGGGTTAGGGTAGGGGTTAGGGTTAGGGTACGCGTTAGGGTGAGGGTAGTTATTAAACCTATCCCGCTCTCTAGATACCCCTTAGCACGTAAAGGAATATTATTTGGGGGTCCAGCCATGGAGAAGAGTTTAGACACGAGGAGAAGATAAGGAACACACCCATTATCAAGAAATCACATTAGGATTCTCTTTTTAACCTGTTCCTTAAAACACTAGTGCTTAGGAAATCTATTGGAGGCAGAAGCAGTCAAGGGTAGCTTAGGGTTAGGGTTAGGGTTAGGGTGAGGGTTAGGGTACGGCTTAGGGTACGGGTTCGGGGAGGGGTTCGTGTAGGGCGTAGGGTATTGGTTAGGGTTAGGGTTAGGGTTAGTGTTAGGGTTAGGGCTCGGTTTAGGGTACGGGTTAGGATTAGGGTACGCGTTAGGGTTAGGGTAGGGGTTAGGGTTAGGGTACGCGTTAGGGTGAGCGTAGTTATTAAACCTATCCCACTCTCTAGATACCCCTTAGCACGTAAAGGAATATTATTTGGGGGTCCAGCCATGGAGAAGAGTTTAGACACGAGGAGAAGATAAGGAACACACCCATTATCAAGAAATCACATTAGGATTCTCTTTTTAACCTGTTCCTTAAAACACTAGTGCTTAGGAAATCTATTGGAGGCAGAAGCAGTCAAGGGTAGCTTAGGGTTAGGGTTAGGGTTAGGGTGAGGGTTAGGGTACGGCTTAGGGTACGGGTTCGGGGAAGTGTTCAGTTAGTGCGTAGGGTATGGGTTAGGGTTAGGGTTAGGGCTAGTTTTAGGGTTAGGGCTCGGTTTAGGGTACGGGTTAGGATTAGGGTACGCGTTAGAGTTAGGGTAGGGGTTAGGGTTAGGGTACGCGTTAGGGTGAGGGTAGTTATTAAACCTATCCCACTCTCTAGATACCCCTTAGCACGTAAAGGAATATTATTTGGGGGTCCAGCCATGGAGAAGAGTTTAGACACGAGGAGAAGATAAGGAACACACCCATTATCAAGAAATCACATTAGGATTCTCTTTTTAACCTGTTCCTTAAAACACTAGTGCTTAGGAAATCTATTGGAGGCAGAAGCAGTCAAGGGTAGCTTAGGGTTAGGGTTAGGGTTAGGGTGAGGGTTAGGGTACGGCTTAGGGTACGGGTTCGGGGAAGGGTTCGGGTAGGGCGTAGGGTATGTGTTAGGGTTAGGGTTAGGGTTAGTGTTAGGGTTAGGGCTCGGTTTAGGATACGGGTTAGGATTAGGGTACGCGTTAGTGTTAGGGTAGGGGTTAGGGTTAGGGTACGCGTTAGCGTGAGGGTAGTTATTAAACCTATCCCACTCTCTAGATACCCCTTAGCACGTAAAGGAATATTATTTGGGGGTCCAGCCATGGAGAAGAGTTTAGACACGAGGAGAAGATAAGGAACACACCCATTATCAAGAAATCACATTAGGATTCTCTTTTTAACCTGTTCCTTAAAACACTAGTGCTTAGGAAATCTATTGGAGGCAGAAGCAGTCAAGGGTAGCTTAGGGTTAGGGTTAGGGTTAGGGTGAGGGTTAGGGTACGGCTTAGGGTACGGGTTCGGGGAGGGGTTCAGTTAGTGCGTAGGGTATGGGTTAGGGTTAGGGTTAGGGCTAGTGTTAGGGTTAGGGCTCGGTTTAGGCTACGGGTTAGGATTAGGGTACGCGTTAGGGTTAGGGTAGGGGTTAGGGTTAGGGTACGCATTAGTGTGAGGGTAGTTATTAAACCTATCCCACTCTCTAGATACCCCTTAGCACGTAAAGGAATATTATTTGGGGGTTCAGCCATGGAGAAGAGTTTAGACACGAGGAGAAGATAAGGAACACACCCATTATCAAGAAATCACATTAGGATTCTCTTTTTAACCTGTTCCTTAAAACACTAGTGCTTAGGAAATCTATTGGAGGCAGAAGCAGTCAAGGGTAGCTTAGGGTTAGGGTTAGGGTTAGGGTGAGGGTTAGGGTACGGCTTAGGGTACGGGTTCGGGGAGGGGTTCAGGTAGGGCGTAGGGTATGGGTTAGGGTTAGGGTTAGGGCTAGTGTTAGGGTTAGGGCTCGGTTTAGGCTACAGGTTAGGATTAGGGTACGCGTTAGGGTTAGGGTAGGGGTTAGGGTTAGGGTACGCATTAGTGTGAGGGTAGTTATTAAACCTATCCCACTCTCTAGATACCCCTTAGCACGTAAAGGAATATTATTTGGGGGTTCAGCCATGGAGAAGAGTTTAGACACGAGGAGAAGATAAGGAACACACCCATTATCAAGAAATCACATTAGGATTCTCTTTTTAACCTGTTCCTTAAAACACTAGTGCTTAGGAAATCTAATGGAGGCAGAAGCAGTCAAGGGTAGCTTAGGGTTAGGGTTAGGGTTAGGGTGAGGGTTAGGGTACGGCTTAGGGTACGGGTTCGGGGAGGGGTTCGTGTAGGGCGTAGGGTATGGGTTAGGGTTAGGGTTAGTGTTAGGGTTAGGGCTCGGTTTAGGGTACGGGTTAGGATTAGGGTACGCGTTAGGGTTAGGGTAGGGTTTAGGGTTAGGGTACGCGTTAGGGTGAGGGTAGTTATCAAACCTCTCCCTCTCTCTAGATACCCCTTAGCACGTAAAGGAATATTATTTGGGGGTCCAGCCATGGAGAAGGGTTTAGACACTAGGAGAATATAAGGAACACACCCATTATCACGAAATCACATTAGGATTCTCTTTTTAACCTGTTCCTTAAAACACTAGTGCTTAGGAAATCTATTGGAGGCAGAAGCAGTCAAGGGTAGCTTAGGGTTCTTGTTAGGGTTAGGGTGAGGGTTAGGGTACGGCTTACGGTACGGGTTCGGGGAGGGGTTCGGGTAGGGCGTAGGGTATGGGTTAGGGTTAGGGTTAGGGTTAGTGTTAGGGTTAGGGCTCGGTTTAGGGTACGGGTTAGGATTAGGGTACGCGTTAGGGTTAGGGTAGGGGTTAGGGTTAGGGTACGCGTTAGGGTGAGGGTAGTTATTAAACCTATCCCACTCTGTAGATACCCCTTAGCACGTAAAGGAATATTATTTGGGGGTCCAGCCATGGAGAACAGTTTAGACACGAGGAGAAGATAAGGAACACACCCATTATCAAGAAATCACATTAGGATTCTCTTTTTAACCTGTTCCTTAAAACACTAGTGCTTAGGAAATGTATTGGAGGCAGAAGCTGTCAAGGGTACCTTAGGGTTAGGGTTAGGGTTAGGGTGAGGGTTAGGGTACGGCTTAGGGTACGGGTTCGGGGAGGGCTTCAGGTAGGGCGTAGGGTATGGGTTAGGGTTAGGGTTAGGGTTAGTGTTAGGGTTAGGGCTCGGTTTAGGCTACGGGTTAGGATTAGGGTACGCGTTAGGGTTAGGGTAGGGGTTAGGGTTAGGGTACGCGTTAGGGTGAGGGTAGTTATTAAACCTATCCCACTCTCTAGATACCCCTTAGCACGTAAAGGAATATTATTTGGGGGTCCAGCCATGGAGAAGAGTTTAGACACGAGGAGAAGATAAGGAACACACCCAGTATCAAGAAATCACATTAGGATTCTCTTTTTAACCTGTTCCTTAAAACACTAGTGCTTAGGAAATCTATTGGAGGCAGAAGCAGTCAAGGGTAGCTTAGGGTTAGGGTTAGGGTTAGGGTGAGGGTTAGGGTACGGCTTAGGGTACGGGTTCGGGGAGGGGTTCAGGTAGGGCGTAGGGTATGGGTTAGGGTTAGGGTTAGGGCTAGTGTTAGGGTTAGGGCTCGGTTTAGGCTACGGGTTAGGATTAGGGTACGCGTTAGGGTTAGGGTAGGGGTTAGGGTTAGGGTACGCATTAGTGTGAGGGTAGTTATTAAACCTATCCCACTCTCTAGATACCCCTTAGCACGTAAAGGAATATTATTTGGGGGTTCAGCCATGGAGAAGAGTTTAGACACGAGGAGAATATAAGGAACACACCCATTATCAAGAAATCACATTAGGATTCTCTTTTTAACCTGTTCCTTAAAACACTAGTGCTTAGGAAATCTATTGGAGGCAGAATCAGTCAAGGGAAGCGTAGGGTTAGGGTTAGGGTTAGGGTGAGGGTTAGGGTACGGCTTAGGGTACGGGTTCGGGGAGGGGTTCGGGTAGGGCGTAGGGTATGGGTTAGGGTTAGGGTTAGGGCTAGTGTTAGGGTTCGGGCTCGGTTTAGGGTACGGGTTAGGATTAGGGTACGCGTTAGGGTTAGGGTAGGGGTTAGGGTTAGGGTACGCGTTAGGGTGAGGGTAGTTATTAAACCTATCCCGCTCTCTAGATACCCCTTAACACGTAAAGGAATATTATTTGGGGGTCCAGCCATGGAGAAGAGTTTAGACACAAGGAGAAGATAAGGAACACACCCATTATCAAGAAATCACATTAGGATTCTCTTTTTAACCTGTTCCTTAAAACACTAGTGGTTAGGAAATCTATTGGAGGCAGAAGCAGTCAAGGGTAGCTTAGGGTTAGGGTTAGGGTTAGGGTGAGGGTTAGGGTACGGCTTAGGGTACGGGTTCGGGGAGGGGTTCGTGTAGGGCGTAGGGTATGGGTTAGGGTTAGGGTTAGGGTTAGTGTTAGGGTTAGGGCTCGGTTTAGGGTACGGGTTAGGATTAGGGTACGCGTTAGGGTTAGGGTAGGGGTTAGGGTTAGGGTACGCGTTAGGGTGAGCGTAGTTATTAAACCTATCCCACTCTCTAGATACCCCTTAGCACGTAAAGGAATATTATTTGGGGGTCCAGCCATGGAGAAGAGTTTAGACACGAGGAGAAGATAAGGAACACACCCATTATCAAGAAATCACATTAGGATTCTCTTTTTAACCTGTTCCTTAAAACACTAGTGCTTAGGAAATCTATTGGAGGCAGAAGCAGTCAAGGGTAGCTTAGGGTTAGGGTTAGGGTTAGGGTGAGGGTTAGGGTACGGCTTAGGGTACGGGTTCGGGGAGGGGTTCAGGTAGGGCGTAGGGTATGGGTTAGGGTTAGGGTTAGGGTTAGTGTTAGGGTTAGGCCTCGGTTTAGGGTACGGGTTAGGATTAGGGTACGCGTTAGTGTTAGGGTAGGGGTTAGGGTTAGGGTACGCGATAGGGTGAGGTTAGTTATTAAACCTATCCCACTCTCTAGATACCCCTTAGCACGTAAAGGAATATTATTTGGGGGTCCAGCCATGGAGAAGAGTTTAGACACTAGGAGAAGATAAGAAACACACCCATTATCAAGAAATCACATTAGGATTCTCTTTTTAACCTGTTCCTTAAAACACTAGTGCTTAGGAAATCTATTGGAGGCAGAAGCAGTCAAGGGTAGCTTAGGGTTAGGGTTAGGGTTAGGGTGAGGGTTAGGGTACGGCTTAGGGTACGGGTTCGGGGAAGGGTTCAGTTAGTGCGTAGGGTATGGGTTAGGGTTAGGGTTAGGGCTAGTTTTAGGGTTAGGGCTCGGTTTAGGCTACGGGTTAGGATTACGGTACGCGTTAGGGTTAGGGTAGGGGTTAGGGTTAGGGTACGCATTAGTGTGAGGGTAGTTATTAAACCTATCCCACTCTCTAGATACCCCTTAGCACGTAAAGGAATATTATTTGGGGGTTCAGCCATGGAGAAGAGTTTAGACACGAGGAGAAGATAAGGAACACACCCATTATCAAGAAATCACATTAGGATTCTCTTTTTAACCTGTTCCTTAAAACACTAGTGCTTAGGAAATCTATTGGAGGCAGAAGCAGTCAAGGGTAGCGTAAGGTTAGGGTTAGGGTTAGGGTGAGGGTTAGGGTACGGATTAGGGTACGGGTTCGGGGAGGGGTTCGGGTAGGGCGTAGGGTATGGGTTAGGGTTAGGGTTAGGGCTAGTGTTAGGGTTAGGGCTCGGTTTAGGGTACGGGTTAGGATTAGGGTACGCGTTAGGGTTAGGGTAGGGGTTAGGGTTAGGGTACGCGTTAGGGTGAGGGTAGTTATTAAACCTATCCCACTCTCTAGATACCCCTTAGCACGTAAAGGAATATTATTTGGGGGTCCAGCCATGGAGAAGAGTTTAGACACGAGGAGAAGATAAGGAACACACCCATTATCAAGAAATCACATTAGGATTCTCTTTTTAACCTGTTCCTTAAAACACTAGTGCTTAGGAAATCTATTGGAGGCAGAAGCAGTCAAGGGTAGCTTAGGGTTAGGGTTAGGGTTAGGGTGAGGGTTAGGGTACGGCTTAGGGTACGGGTTCGGGGAGGGGTTCAGGTAGGGCGTAGGGTATGGGTTAGGGTTAGGGTTAGGGTTAGTGTTAGGGTTAGGGCTCGGTTTAGGGTACGGGTTAGGATTAGGGTACGCGTTAGTGTTAGGGTAGGGGTTAGGGTTAGGGTACGCGATAGGGTGAGGTTAGTTATTAAACCTATCCCACTCTCTAGATACCCCTTAGCACGTAAAGGAATATTATTTGGGGGTCCAGCCATGGAGAAGAGTTTAGACACTAGGAGAAGATAAGGAACACACCCATTATCAAGAAATCACATTAGGATTCTCTTTTTAACCTGTTCCTTAAAACACTAGTGCTTAGGAAATCTATTGGAGGCAGAAGCAGTCAAGGGTAGCTTAGGGTTAGGGTTAGGGTTAGGGTGAGGGTTAGGGTACGGCTTAGGGTACGGGTTCGGGGAAGGGTTCAGTTAGTGCGTAGGGTATGGGTTAGGGTTAGGGTTAGGGCTAGTTTTAGGGTTAGGGCTCGGTTTAGGGTACGGGTTAGGATTAGGGTACGCGTTAGAGTTAGGGTAGGGGTTAGGGTTAGGGTACGCGTTAGGGTGAGGGTAGTTATTAAACCTATCCCACTCTCTAGATACCCCTTAGCACGTAAAGGAATATTATTTGGGGGTCCAGCCATGGAGAAGAGTTTAGACACGAGGAGAAGATAAGGAACACACCCATTATCAAGAAATCACATTAGGATTCTCTTTTTAACCTGTTCCTTAAAACACTAGTGCTTAGGAAATCTATTGGAGGCAGAAGCAGTCAAGGGTAGCTTAGGGTTAGGGTTAGGGTTAGGGTGAGGGTTAGGGTACGGCTTAGGGTACGGGTTCGGGGAAGGGTTCGGGTAGGGCGTAGGGTATGTGTTAGGGTTAGGGTTAGGGTTAGTGTTAGGGTTAGGGCTCGGTTTAGGGTACGGGTTAGGATTAGGGTACGCGTTAGTGTTAGGGTAGGGGTTAGGGTTAGGGTACGCGTTAGCGTGAGGGTAGTTATTAAACCTATCCCACTCTCTAGATACCCCTTAGCACGTAAAGGAATATTATTTGGGGGTCCAGCCATGGAGAAGAGTTTAGACACGAGGAGAAGATAAGGAACACACCCATTATCAAGAAATCACATTAGGATTCTCTTTTTAACCTGTTCCTTAAAACACTAGTGCTTAGGAAATCTATTGGAGGCAGAAGCAGTCAAGGGTAGCTTAGGGTTAGGGTTAGGGTTAGGGTGAGGGTTAGGGTACGGCTTAGGGTACGGGTTCGGGGAGGGGTTCAGTTAGTGCGTAGGGTATGGGTTAGGGTTAGGGTTAGGGCTAGTGTTAGGGTTAGGGCTCGGTTTAGGCTACGGGTTAGGATTAGGGTACGCGTTAGGGTTAGGGTAGGGTTTAGGGTTAGGGTACGCATTAGTGTGAGGGTAGTTATTAAACCTATCCCACTCTCTAGATACCCCTTAGCACGTAAAGGAATATTATTTGGGGGTTCAGCCATGGAGAAGAGTTTAGACACGAGGAGAAGATAAGGAACACACCCATTATCAAGAAATCACATTAGGATTCTCTTTTTAACCTGTTCCTTAAAACACTAGTGCTTAGGAAATGTATTGGAGGCAGAATCAGTCAAGGGAAGCGTAGGTTTAGGGTTAGGGTTAGGGTGAGGGTTAGGGTACGGCTTAGGGTAGGGGTTCGGGGAGGGGTTCGGGTAGGGCATAGGGTATGGGTTAGGGTTAGGGTTAGGGCTAGTGTTAGGGTTAGGGTTAGGGTTAGGGTTAGGGTTAGGGTTAGGTTTAGGGTACGGCTTAGGGTACGGGTTCGGGGAGGGGTTCGTGTAGGGCGTAGGGTATGGGTTAGGGTTAGGGTTAGGGTTAGTGTTAGGGTTAGGGCTCGGTTTAGGGTACGGGTTAGGATTAGGGTACGCGTTAGTGTTAGGGTAGGGGTTAGGGTTAGGGTACGCGATAGGGTGAGGTTAGTTATTAAACCTATCCCACTCTCTAGATACCCCTTAGCACGTAAAGGAATATTATTTGGGGGTCCAGCCATGGAGAAGAGTTTAGACACTAGGAGAAGATAAGGAACACACCCATTATCAAGAAATCACATTAGGATTCTCTTTTTAACCTGTTCCTTAAAACACTAGTGCTTAGGAAGTCTATTGGAGGCAGAAGCCGTCAAGGGTAGCTTAGGGCTAGAGTTAGGGTTAGGGTGAGGGTTAGGGTACGGCTTAGGGTACGGGTTCGGGGAAGGGTTCGGGTAGGGCGTAGGGTATGTGTTAGGGTTAGGGTTAGGGTTAGTGTTAGGGTTAGGGCTCGGTTTAGGGTACGGGTTAGGATTAGGGTACGCGTTAGTGTTAGGGTAGGGGTTAGGGTTAGGGTACGCGTTAGCGTGAGGGTAGTTATTAAACCTATCCCACTCTCTAGATACCCCTTAGCACGTAAAGGAATATTATTTGGGGGTCCAGCCATGGAGAAGATTTTAGACACTAGGAGAAGATAAGGAACACACCCATTATCAAGAAATCACATTAGGATTCTCTTTTTAACCTGTTCCTTAAAACACTAGTGCTTAGGAAATCTATTGGAGGCAGAAGCAGTCAAGGGTAGCTTAGGGTTAGGGTTAGGGTTAGGGTGAGGGTTAGGGTACGGCTTAGGGTACGGGTTCGGGGAGGGGTTCAGTTAGTGCGTAGGGTATGGGTTAGGGTTAGGGTTAGGGCTAGTGTTAGGGTTAGGGCTCGGTTTAGGCTACGGGTTAGGATTAGGGTACGCGTTAGGGTTAGGGTAGGGTTTAGGGTTAGGGTACGCATTAGTGTGAGGGTAGTTATTAAACCTATCCCACTCTCTAGATACCCCTTAGCACGTAAAGGAATATTATTTGGGGGTTCAGCCATGGAGAAGAGTTTAGACACGAGGAGAAGATAAGGAACACACCCATTATCAAGAAATCACATTAGGATTCTCTTTTTAACCTGTTCCTTAAAACACTAGTGCTTAGGAAATGTATTGGAGGCAGAATCAGTCAAGGGAAGCGTAGGGTTAGGGTTAGGGTTAGGGTGAGGGTTAGGGTACGGCTTAGGGTAGGGGTTCGGGGAGGGGTTCGGGTAGGGCGTAGGGTATGGGTTAGGGATAGGGTTAGGGCTAGTGTTAGGGTTAGGGTTAGGGTTAGGGTTAGGGTTAGGGTTAGGGTTAGGGTTAGGGTACGGCTTAGGGTACGGGTTCGGGGAGGGGTTCGTGTAGGGCGTAGGGTATGGGTTAGGGTTAGGGTTAGGGTTAGTGTTAGGGTTAGGGCTCTGTTTAGGGTACGGGTTAGGATTAGGGTACGCGTTAGGGTTAGGGTAGGGGTTAGGGTTAGGGTACGCGATAGGGTGAGGTTAGTTATTAAACCTATCCCACTCTCTAAATACCCCATAGCACGTAAAGGAATATTATTTGGGGTTCCAGCCATGGAGAAGAGTTTAGACACTAGGAGAAGATAAGGAACACACCCATTATCAAGAAATCACATTAGGATTCTCTTTTTAACCTGTTCCTTAAAACACTAGTGCTTAGGAAATCTATTGGAGGCAGAAGCAGTCAAGGGTAGCTTAGGGTTACGGTTAGGGTTAGGGTGAGGGTTAGGGTACGGCTTAGGGTACGGGTTCGGGGAGGGGTTCAGTTAGTGCGTAGGGTATGGGTTAGGGTTAGGGTTAGGGCTAGTGCTAGGGTTAGGGCTCGGTTTAGGGTACGGGTTAGGATTAGGGTACGCGTTAGGGTTAGGGTAGGGGTTAGGGTTAGGGTACGCGTTAGGGTGAGGTTAGTTATTAAACCTCTCCCTCTCTCTAGATACCCCTTAGCACGTAAAGGAATATTATTTGGGGGTCCAGCCATGGAGAAGGGTTTAGACACTAGGAGAAGATAAGGAACACACCGATTATCACGAAATCACATTAGGATTCTCTTTTTAACCTCTTCCTTAAAACACTAGTGCTTAGGAAATCTATGGGAGGCAGAAGCAATCAAGGGTAGCTTAGGGTTCGGGTTAGTTTTAGGGTGAGGATTAGGGTACGGCTTACGGTACGGGTTCGGGGAGGGGTTCGGGTAGGGCGTAGGGTATGGGTTAGGGTTAGTGTTAGGGTTAGGGCTCGGTTTAGGGTACGGGTTAGGATTAGGGTAAGCGTTAGGGTTAGGGTAGGGGTTAGGGTTAGGGTATGCGTTAGGGTGAGGGTAGTTATTAAACCTATCCCACTCTCTAGATACCCCTTAGCACGTAAAGGATTATTATTTGGGGGTCCAGCCATGGAGAATAGTTTAGACACGAGGAGCAGATAAGGAACACACCCATTATCAAGAAATCACATTAGGATTCTCTTTTTAACCTGTTCCTTAAAACACTAGTGCTTAGGAAATCTATTGGAGGCAGAAGCCGTCAAGGGTAGCTCAGGGCTAGGGTTAGGGTTAGGGTGAGGGTTAGGGTACCGCTTAGGGTACGGGTTCGGGGAGGGGTTCGTGTAGGGCTTAGGGTATGGGTTAGGGTTAGGGTTAGGGCTAGTGTTAGGGTTAGGGCTCGGTTTAGGCTACGGGTTAGGATTAGGGTACGCGTTAGGGTTAGGGTAGGGGTTAGGGTTAGGGTACGCGTTAGGGTGAGGGTAGTTTTTAAACCTATCCCACTCTCTAGATACCCCTTAGCACTTAAAGGAATATTATTTGGGGGTCCAGCCATGGAGAAGAGTTTAGACACGAGGAGAAGATAAGGAACACACCCATTATCAAGAAATCACATTAGGATTCTCTTTTTAACCTGTTCCTTAAAACACTAGTGCTTAGGAAATCTATTGGAGGCAGAAGCAGTCAAGGGTAGCTTAGGGTTAGGGTTAGGGTTAGGGTGAGGGTTAGGGTACGGCTTAGGGTACGGGTTCAGGGAGGTGTTCGGGTAGGGCGTAGGGTATGGGTTAGGGTTAGGGTTAGGGTTAGTGTTAGGGTTTAGGGCTCGGTTTAGGTTACGGGTTCGGATTAGGGTACGCGTTAGGGTTAGGGTAGGGGTTAGGGTTAGGGTACGCGTTAGGGTGAGGGTAGTTATTAAGCCTCTCCCTCTCTCTAGATACCCCTTAGCACGTAAAGGAATATTATTTGGGGGCCCAGCCATGGAGAAGAGTTTAGACACGAGGAGAAGATAAGGAACACACCCATTATCAAGAAATCACATTAGGATTCTCTTTTTAACCTGTTCCTTAAAACACTAGTGCTTAGGAAATCTATTGGAGGCAGAAGCAGTCAAGGGTAGCTTAGGGTTAGGGATAGGGTTAGGGTGAGGGTTAGGGTACGGTTTAGGGTACGGGTTCGGGGAGGGGTTCAGGTAGGGCGTAGGGTATGGGTTAGGGTTAGGGTTAGGGTTAGTGTTAGGGTTAGGGCTCGGTTTAGGGTACGGGTTAGGATTAGGGTACGCGTTAGTGTTAGGGTAGGGGTTAGGGTTAGGGTACGCGATAGGGTGAGGTTAGTTATTAAACCTATCCCACTCTCTAGATACCCCTTAGCACGTAAAGGAATATTATTTGGGGGTCCAGCCATGGAGAAGAGTTTAGACACTAGGAGAAGATAAGGAACACACCCATTATCAAGAAATCACATTAGGATTCTCTTTTTAACCTGTTCCTTAAAACACTAGTGCTTAGGAAATCTATTGGAGGCAGAAGCAGTCAAGGGTAGCTTAGGGTTAGGGTTAGGGTTAGGGTGAGGGTTAGGGTACGGCTTAGGGTACGGGTTCGGGGAAGGGTTCAGTTAGTGCGTAGGGTATGGGTTAGGGTTAGGGTTAGGGCTAGTGTTAGGGTTAGGGCTCGGTTTAGGCTACGGGTTAGGATTAGGGTACGCGTTAGGGTTAGGGTAGGGGTTAGGGTTAGGGTACGCATTAGTGTGAGGGTAGTTATTAAACCTATCCCACTCTCTAGATACCCCTTAGCACGTAAAGGAATATTATTTGGGGGTTCAGCCATGGAGAAGAGTTTAGACACGAGGAGAAGATAAGGAACACACCCATTATCAAGAAATCACATTAGGATTCTATTTTAACCTGTTCCTTAAAACACTAGTGCTTAGGAAATCTAATGGAGGCAGAAGCAGTCAAGGGTAGCTTAGGGTTAGGGTTAGGGTTAGGGTGAGGGTTAGGGTACGGCTTAGGGTAAGGGTTCGGGGAGGGGTTCGTGTAGGGCGTAGGGTATGGGTTAGGGTTAGGGTTAGGGTTAGTGTTAGGGTTAGGACTCGGTTTAGGGTACGGGTTAGGATTAGGGTACGCGTTAGGGTTAGGGTAGGGGTTAGGGTTAGGGTATGCGTTAGGGTGAGGGTAGTTATTAAACCTCTCCCTCTCTCTAGATACCCCTTAGCACGTAAAGGAATATTATTTGGGGGTCCAGCCATGGAGAAGGGTTTAGACACTAGAAGAAGATAAGGAACACACCCATTATCACGAAATCACATTAGGATTCTCTTTTTAACCTGTTCCTTAAAACACTAGTGCTTAGGAAATCTATTGGAGGCAGAAGCAGTCAAGGGTAGCTTAGGGTTCGGGTTAGGGTTAGGGTGAGGGTTAGGGTACGGCTTACGGTACGGGTTCGGGGAGGGGTTCAGGTAGGGCGTAGGGTATGGGTTAGGGTTAGGGTTAGGGTTAGTGTTAGGGTTAGGGCTCGGTTTAGGGTACGGGTTAGGATTAGGGTACGCGTTAGGGTTAGGGTAGGGGTTAGGGTTAGGGTACGCGTTAGGGTGAGGGTAGTTATTAAACCTATCCCACTCTCTAGATACCCCTTAGCACGTAAAGGAATATTATTTGGGGGTCCAGCCATGGAGAAGAGTTTAGACACTAGGAGAAGATAAGGAACACACCCATTATCAAGAAATCACATTAGGATTCTCTTTTTAACCTGTTCCTTAAAACACTAGTGCTTAGGAAATCTATTGGAGGCAGAAGAAGTCAAGGGTAGCTTAGGGTTAGGGTTAGGGTTAGGGTGAGGGTTAGGGTACGGCTTAGGGTACGGGTTCGGGGAAGGTTTCAGTTAGTGCGTAGGGTATGGGTTAGGGTTAGGGTTAGGGCTAGTGTTAGGGTTAGGGCTCGGTTTAGGCTACGGGTTAGGATTAGGGTACGCGTTAGGGTTAGGGTAGGGGTTAGGGTTAGGGTACGCATTAGTGTGAGGGTAGTTATTAAACCTATCCCACTCTCTAGATACCCCTTAGCACGTAAAGGAATATTATTTGGGGGTTCAGCCATGGAGAAGAGTTTAGACACGAGGAGAAGATAAGGAACACACCCATTATCAAGAAATCACATTAGGATCCTCTTTTTAACCTGTTCCTTAAAACACTAGTGCTTAGGAAATCTAATGGAGGCAGAAGCAGTCAAGGGTAGCTTAGGGTTAGGGTTAGGGTTAGGGTGAGTGTTAGGGTACGGCTTAGGGTACGGGTTCGGGGAGGGGTTCGTGTAGGGCGTAGGGTATGGGTTAGGGTTAGGGTTAGGGTTAGTGTTAGGGTTAGGGCTCGGTTTAGGGTACGGGTTAGGATTAGGGTACGCGTTAGGGTTAGGGTAGGGGTTAGGGTTAGGGTACGCGTTAGGGTGAGGGTAGTTATTAAACCTATCCCACTCTCTAGATACCCCTTAGCACGTAAAGGAATATTATGTGGGGGTCCAGCCATGGAGAAGAGTTTAGACATGAAGAGAAGATAAGGAACACACCCATTATCAAGAAATCACAATATGATTGTCTTTTTAAACTGTTCCTTAAAACACTAGTGCTTAGGAAATCTATTGGAGGCAGAAGCAGTCAAGGGTAGCGTAAGGTTAGGGTTAGTGTTAGGGTGAGGGTTAGGGTACGGCTTAGGGTACGGGTTCGGGGAGGGGTTCGGGTAGGGCGTAGGGTATGGGTTAGGGTTAGGGTTAGGGTTAGTGTTAGGGTTAGGGCTCGGTTTAGGGTACGGGTTAGGATTAGGGTATGCGTTAGGGTTAGGGTAGGGGTTAGGGTTAGGGTACGCGTTAGGGTGAGGGTAGTTATTAAACCTCTCCCTCTCTCTAGATACCCCTTAGCACGTAAAGGAATATTATTTGGGGGTCCAGCCATGGAGAAGGGTTTAGACACGAGGAGAAGATAAGGAACACACCCAATATCAAGAAATCACATTAGGATTCTCTTTTTAACCTGTTCCTTAAAACACTAGTGCTTAGGAAATCTAATGGAGGCAGAAGCAGTCAAGGGTAGCTTAGTGTTAGGGTTAGGGTTAGGGTGAGGGTTAGGGTACGGCTTAGGGTACGAGTTCGGGGAGGGGTTCGTGTAGGGCCTAGGGTATGGGTTAGGGTTAGGGTTAGGGTTAGTGTTAGGGTTAGGGCTCGGTTTAGGGTACGGGTTAGGATTAGGGTATGCGTTAGGGTTAGGGTAGGGGTTAGGGTTAGGGTACGCTTTAGGGTGAGGGTAGTTATTAAACCTCTCCCTCTCTCTAGATACCCCTTAGCACGTAAAGGAATATTATTTGGGGGTCCAGCCATGGAGAAGGGTTTAGACACTAGGAGAAGATAAGGAACACACCCATTATCACGAAATCACATTAGGATTCTCTTTTTAACCTGTTCCTTAAAACACTAGTGCTTAGGAAATCTATTGGAGGCAGAAGCAGTCAAGGGTAGCTTAGGGTTCGGGTTAGGGTTAGGGTGAGGGTCAGGGTACGGCTTACGGTACGGGTTCGGGGAGGGGTTCGGGTAGGGCGTAGGGTATGGGTTAGGGTTAGTGTTAGGGTTAGGGCTCGGTTTAGGGTACGGGTTCGGATTAGGGTACGCGTTAGTGTTAGGGTAGTGGTTAGGGTTAGGGTACGCGATAGGGTGAGGTTAGTTATTAAACCTATCCCACTCTCTAGATACCCCTTAGCACGTAAAGGAATATTATTTGGGGGTCCAGCCATGGAGAAGAGTTTAGACACTAGGAGAAGATAAGGAACACACCCATTATCATGAAATCACATTATGATTCTCTTTTTAACCTGTTCCTTAAAACACTAGTGCTTAGGAAGTCTATTGGAGGCAGAAGCCGTCAAGGGTAGCTTAGGGCTAGAGTTAGGGTTAGGGTGAGGGTTAGGGTATGGCTTAGGGTACGGGTTCGGGGAAGGGTTCGTGTAGGGCGTAGGGTATGGGTTAGGGTTAGGGTTAGGGTTAGTGTTAGGGTTAGGGCTCGGTTTAGGGTACGGGTTAGGATTAGGGTACGCGTTAGTGTTAGGGTAGGGGTTAGGGTTAGGGTACGCGATAGGGTGAGGTTAGGTATTAAACCTATCCCACCCTCTAGATACCCCTTAGCACGTAAAGGAATATTATTTGGGGGTCCAGCCATGGAGAAGAGTTTAGACACTAGGAGAAGATAAGGAACACACCCATTATCAAGAAATCACATTAGGATTCTCTTTTTAACCTGTTCCTTAAAACACTAGTGCTTAGGAAATCTATTGGAGGCAGAAGCAGTCAAGGGTAGCTTAGGGTTAGGGTTAGGGTTAGGGTGAGGGTTAGGGTACGGCTTAGGGTACGGGTTCAGGGAGGTGTTCGGGTAGGGCGTAGGGTATGGGTTAGGGTTAGGGTTAGGGTTAGTGTTAGGGTTTAGGGCTCGGTTTAGGTTACGGGTTCGGATTAGGGTACGCGTTAGGGTTAGGGTAGGGGTTAGGGTTAGGGTACGCGTTAGGGTGAGGGTAGTTATTAAGCCTCTCCCTCTCTCTAGATACCCCTTAGCACGTAAAGGAATATTATTTGGGGGCCCAGCCATGGAGAAGAGTTTAGACACGAGGAGAAGATAAGGAACACACCCATTATCAAGAAATCACATTAGGATTCTCTTTTTAACCTGTTCCTTAAAACACTAGTGCTTAGGAAATCTATTGGAGGCAGAAGCAGTCAAGGGTAGCTTAGGGTTAGGGATAGGGTTAGGGTGAGGGTTAGGGTACGGTTTAGGGTACGGGTTCGGGGAGGGGTTCAGGTAGGGCGTAGGGTATGGGTTAGGGTTAGGGTTAGGGTTAGTGTTAGGGTTAGGGCTCGGTTTAGGGTACGGGTTAGGATTAGGGTACGCGTTAGTGTTAGGGTAGGGGTTAGGGTTAGGGTACGCGATAGGGTGAGGTTAGTTATTAAACCTATCCCACTCTCTAGATACCCCTTAGCACGTAAAGGAATATTATTTGGGGGTCCAGCCATGGAGAAGAGTTTAGACACTAGGAGAAGATAAGGAACACACCCATTATCAAGAAATCACATTAGGATTCTCTTTTTAACCTGTTCCTTAAAACACTAGTGCTTAGGAAATCTATTGGAGGCAGAAGCAGTCAAGGGTAGCTTAGGGTTAGGGTTAGGGTTAGGGTGAGGGTTAGGGTACGGCTTAGGGTACGGGTTCGGGGAAGGGTTCAGTTAGTGCGTAGGGTATGGGTTAGGGTTAGGGTTAGGGCTAGTGTTAGGGTTAGGGCTCGGTTTAGGCTACGGGTTAGGATTAGGGTACGCGTTAGGGTTAGGGTAGGGGTTAGGGTTAGGGTACGCATTAGTGTGAGGGTAGTTATTAAACCTATCCCACTCTCTAGATACCCCTTAGCACGTAAAGGAATATTATTTGGGGGTTCAGCCATGGAGAAGAGTTTAGACACGAGGAGAAGATAAGGAACACACCCATTATCAAGAAATCACATTAGGATTCTATTTTAACCTGTTCCTTAAAACACTAGTGCTTAGGAAATCTAATGGAGGCAGAAGCAGTCAAGGGTAGCTTAGGGTTAGGGTTAGGGTTAGGGTGAGGGTTAGGGTACGGCTTAGGGTAAGGGTTCGGGGAGGGGTTCGTGTAGGGCGTAGGGTATGGGTTAGGGTTAGGGTTAGGGTTAGTGTTAGGGTTAGGACTCGGTTTAGGGTACGGGTTAGGATTAGGGTACGCGTTAGGGTTAGGGTAGGGGTTAGGGTTAGGGTATGCGTTAGGGTGAGGGTAGTTATTAAACCTCTCCCTCTCTCTAGATACCCCTTAGCACGTAAAGGAATATTATTTGGGGGTCCAGCCATGGAGAAGGGTTTAGACACTAGAAGAAGATAAGGAACACACCCATTATCACGAAATCACATTAGGATTCTCTTTTTAACCTGTTCCTTAAAACACTAGTGCTTAGGAAATCTATTGGAGGCAGAAGCAGTCAAGGGTAGCTTAGGGTTCGGGTTAGGGTTAGGGTGAGGGTTAGGGTACGGCTTACGGTACGGGTTCGGGGAGGGGTTCAGGTAGGGCGTAGGGTATGGGTTAGGGTTAGGGTTAGGGTTAGTGTTAGGGTTAGGGCTCGGTTTAGGGTACGGGTTAGGATTAGGGTACGCGTTAGGGTTAGGGTAGGGGTTAGGGTTAGGGTACGCGTTAGGGTGAGGGTAGTTATTAAACCTATCCCACTCTCTAGATACCCCTTAGCACGTAAAGGAATATTATTTGGGGGTCCAGCCATGGAGAAGAGTTTAGACACTAGGAGAAGATAAGGAACACACCCATTATCAAGAAATCACATTAGGATTCTCTTTTTAACCTGTTCCTTAAAACACTAGTGCTTAGGAAATCTATTGGAGGCAGAAGAAGTCAAGGGTAGCTTAGGGTTAGGGTTAGGGTTAGGGTGAGGGTTAGGGTACGGCTTAGGGTACGGGTTCGGGGAAGGTTTCAGTTAGTGCGTAGGGTATGGGTTAGGGTTAGGGTTAGGGCTAGTGTTAGGGTTAGGGCTCGGTTTAGGCTACGGGTTAGGATTAGGGTACGCGTTAGGGTTAGGGTAGGGGTTAGGGTTAGGGTACGCATTAGTGTGAGGGTAGTTATTAAACCTATCCCACTCTCTAGATACCCCTTAGCACGTAAAGGAATATTATTTGGGGGTTCAGCCATGGAGAAGAGTTTAGACACGAGGAGAAGATAAGGAACACACCCATTATCAAGAAATCACATTAGGATCCTCTTTTTAACCTGTTCCTTAAAACACTAGTGCTTAGGAAATCTAATGGAGGCAGAAGCAGTCAAGGGTAGCTTAGGGTTAGGGTTAGGGTTAGGGTGAGTGTTAGGGTACGGCTTAGGGTACGGGTTCGGGGAGGGGTTCGTGTAGGGCGTAGGGTATGGGTTAGGGTTAGGGTTAGGGTTAGTGTTAGGGTTAGGGCTCGGTTTAGGGTACGGGTTAGGATTAGGGTACGCGTTAGGGTTAGGGTAGGGGTTAGGGTTAGGGTACGCGTTAGGGTGAGGGTAGTTATTAAACCTATCCCACTCTCTAGATACCCCTTAGCACGTAAAGGAATATTATGTGGGGGTCCAGCCATGGAGAAGAGTTTAGACATGAAGAGAAGATAAGGAACACACCCATTATCAAGAAATCACAATATGATTGTCTTTTTAAACTGTTCCTTAAAACACTAGTGCTTAGGAAATCTATTGGAGGCAGAAGCAGTCAAGGGTAGCGTAAGGTTAGGGTTAGTGTTAGGGTGAGGGTTAGGGTACGGCTTAGGGTACGGGTTCGGGGAGGGGTTCGGGTAGGGCGTAGGGTATGGGTTAGGGTTAGGGTTAGGGTTAGTGTTAGGGTTAGGGCTCGGTTTAGGGTACGGGTTAGGATTAGGGTATGCGTTAGGGTTAGGGTAGGGGTTAGGGTTAGGGTACGCGTTAGGGTGAGGGTAGTTATTAAACCTCTCCCTCTCTCTAGATACCCCTTAGCACGTAAAGGAATATTATTTGGGGGTCCAGCCATGGAGAAGGGTTTAGACACGAGGAGAAGATAAGGAACACACCCAATATCAAGAAATCACATTAGGATTCTCTTTTTAACCTGTTCCTTAAAACACTAGTGCTTAGGAAATCTAATGGAGGCAGAAGCAGTCAAGGGTAGCTTAGTGTTAGGGTTAGGGTTAGGGTGAGGGTTAGGGTACGGCTTAGGGTACGAGTTCGGGGAGGGGTTCGTGTAGGGCCTAGGGTATGGGTTAGGGTTAGGGTTAGGGTTAGTGTTAGGGTTAGGGCTCGGTTTAGGGTACGGGTTAGGATTAGGGTATGCGTTAGGGTTAGGGTAGGGGTTAGGGTTAGGGTACGCTTTAGGGTGAGGGTAGTTATTAAACCTCTCCCTCTCTCTAGATACCCCTTAGCACGTAAAGGAATATTATTTGGGGGTCCAGCCATGGAGAAGGGTTTAGACACTAGGAGAAGATAAGGAACACACCCATTATCACGAAATCACATTAGGATTCTCTTTTTAACCTGTTCCTTAAAACACTAGTGCTTAGGAAATCTATTGGAGGCAGAAGCAGTCAAGGGTAGCTTAGGGTTCGGGTTAGGGTTAGGGTGAGGGTCAGGGTACGGCTTACGGTACGGGTTCGGGGAGGGGTTCGGGTAGGGCGTAGGGTATGGGTTAGGGTTAGTGTTAGGGTTAGGGCTCGGTTTAGGGTACGGGTTCGGATTAGGGTACGCGTTAGTGTTAGGGTAGTGGTTAGGGTTAGGGTACGCGATAGGGTGAGGTTAGTTATTAAACCTATCCCACTCTCTAGATACCCCTTAGCACGTAAAGGAATATTATTTGGGGGTCCAGCCATGGAGAAGAGTTTAGACACTAGGAGAAGATAAGGAACACACCCATTATCATGAAATCACATTATGATTCTCTTTTTAACCTGTTCCTTAAAACACTAGTGCTTAGGAAGTCTATTGGAGGCAGAAGCCGTCAAGGGTAGCTTAGGGCTAGAGTTAGGGTTAGGGTGAGGGTTAGGGTATGGCTTAGGGTACGGGTTCGGGGAAGGGTTCGTGTAGGGCGTAGGGTATGGGTTAGGGTTAGGGTTAGGGTTAGTGTTAGGGTTAGGGCTCGGTTTAGGGTACGGGTTAGGATTAGGGTACGCGTTAGTGTTAGGGTAGGGGTTAGGGTTAGGGTACGCGATAGGGTGAGGTTAGGTATTAAACCTATCCCACCCTCTAGATACCCCTTAGCACGTAAAGGAATATTATTTGGGGGTCCAGCCATGGAGAAGAGTTTAGACACTAGGAGAAGATAAGGAACACACCCATTATCAAGAAATCACATTAGGATTCTCTTTTTAACCTGTTCCTTAAAACACTAGTGCTTAGGAAATCTATTGGAGGCAGAAGTAGTCAAGGGTAGCTTAGGGTTAGGGTTAGGGTTAGGGTGAGGGTTAGGGTACGGCTTAGGGTACGGGTTCGGGGAGGGGTTCGGGTAGGGCGTAGGGTATGGGTTAGGGTTAGGGTTAGTGTTAGTGTTAGGGTTAGGGCTCTGTTTAGGCTACGGGTTAGGATTAGGGTACGCGTTAGGGTTAGGGTAGGGGTTAGGGTTAGGGTACGCGTTAGGGTGAGGGTAGTTATTAAACCTATCCCACTCTCTAGATACCCCTTAGCACGTAAAGGAATATTATTTGGGGGTCCAGCCATGGAGAAGAGTTTAGACACGAGGAGAAGATAAGGAACACACCCATTATCAAGAAATCACATTAGGATTCTCTTTTTAACCTGTTCCTTAAAACACTAGTGCTTAGGAAATCTATTGGAGGCAGAAGCAGTAAAGGGTAGCTTAGTGTTAGGGTTAGGTTTAGGGCGAGGGTTAGGGTACAGCTTAGGGTACGGGTTCGGGGAGGGGTTCGGGTACGGCGTAGGGTATGGGTTAGGGTTAGTGTTAGGGTTAGGGCTCGGTTTAGGGTACGGGTTAGGATTAGGGTATGCGTTAGGGTTAGGGTAGGGGTTAGGGTTAGGGTACGCGTTAGGGTGAGGGTCGTTATTAAACCTATCCCACTCTCTAGATAAGCCTTAGCACGTAAAGGAATATTATTTGGGGTCCAGCCATGGAGAAGAGGTTAGACACTAGGAGAAGATAAGGAACACACCCGTTATGAAGAAATCACATTAGGATTATCTTTTTAACCTATTCCTTAAAACACTAGTGCTTAGGAAATCTATTGGAGGCAGAAGCAGTCAAGGGTAGCTTAGGGTTAGGGTTAGGGTTAGGGTGAGGGTTAGGGTACGGCTTAGGGTACGGGTTCGGTGAGGGGTCCGGGTAGGGCATAGGGTATGGGTTAGGGTTAGGGTTAGGGTTAGTGTTAGGGTTAGGGCTCGGTTTAGGCTACGGGTTAGGATTAGGGTACGGGTTAGGATTAGGGTACGCGTTAGGGATAGGGTACGCGTTAGGGTTAGGGTACGCGTTAGGGTGAGGGTAGTTTTTAAACCTATCCCACTCTCTAGATACCCCTTAGCACGTAAAGGAATATTATTTGGGGGTCCAGCCATGGAGAAGAGTTTAGACACTAGGAGAAGATAAGGAACACACCCATTATCAAGAAATCACATTAGGATTCTCTTTTTAACCTGTTCCTTAAAACACTAGTGCTTAGGAAATCTATTGGAGGCAGAAGCAGTCAAGGGTAGCTTAGAGTTAGGGTTAGGGTTAGGGTGAGGGTTAGGGTACGGCTTAGGGTACGGGTTCGGGGAAGGGTTCAGTTAGTGCGTAGGGTATGGGTTAGGGTTAGGGTTAGGGCTAGTGTTAGGGTTAGGGCTCGGTTTAGGCTACGGGTTAGGATTAGGGTACGCGTTATGGTTAGGGTAGGGGTTAGGGTTAGGGTACGCATTAGTGTGAGGGTAGTTATTAAACCTATCCCACTCTCTAGATACCCCTTAGCACGTAAAGGAATATTATTTGGGGGTTCAGCCATGGAGAAGAGTTTAGACACGAGGAGAAGATAAGGAACACACCCATTATCAAGAAATCACATTAGGATTCTCTTTTTAACCTGTTCCTTAAAACACTAGTGCTTAGGAAATCTAATGGAGGCAGAAGCAGTCAAGGGTAGCTTAGGGTTAGGGTTAGGGTTAGGGTGAGGGTTAGGGTACGGCTTAGGGTACGGGTTCGGGGAGGGGTTCGTGTAGGGCGTAGGGTATGGGTTAGGGTTAGGGTTAGGGTTAGTGTTAGGGTTAGGGCTCGGTTTAGGGTACGGGTTAGGATTAGGGTACGCGTTAGGGTTAGGGTAGGGGTTAGAGTTAGGGTAAGCGTTAGGGTGAGGGTAGTTATTAAACCTCTCCCTCTCTCTAGATACCCCTTAGCACGTAAAGGAATATTATTTGGGGGTCCAGCCATGGAGAAGGGTTTAGACACTAGGAGAAGATAAGGAACACACCCATTATCACGAAATCACATTAGGATTCTCTTTTTAACCTGTTCCTTAAAACACTAGTGCTTAGGAAATCTATTGGAGGCAGAAGCAGTCAAGGGTAGCTTAGGGTTAGGGTTAGGGTTAGGGTGAGGGTTAGGGTACGGCTTACGGTACGGGTTCGGGGAGGGGTTCAGGTAGGGCGTAGGGTATGGGTTAGGGTTAGGGTTAGGGCTAGTGCTAGGGTTAGGGCTCGGTTTAGGCTACGGGTTAGGATTAGGGTACGCGTTAGGGTTAGGGTTGTGGTTAGGGTTAGGGTACGCATTAGTGTGAGGTTAGTTATTAAACCTATCCCACTCTCTAGATACCCCTTAGCACGTAAAGGAATATTATTTGGGGGTTCAGCCATGGAGAAGAGTTTAGACACGAGGAGAAGATAAGGAACACACCCATTATCAAGAAATCACATTAGGATTCTCTTTTTAACCTGTTCCTTAAAACACTAGTGCTTAGGAAATCTAATGGAGGCAGAAGCAGTCAAGGGTAGCTTAGGGTTAGGGTTAGGGTTAGGGTGAGGGTTAGGGTATGGCTTAGGGTACGGGTTCGGGGAGGGGTTCGTGTAGGGCGTAGGGTATGGGTTAGGGTTAGGGTTAGGGTTAGTGTTAGGGTTAGGGCTCGGTTTAGGGTACGGGTTAGGATTAGGGTACGCGTTAGGGTTAGGGTAGGGGTTAGGGTTAGGGTACGCGTTAGGGTGAGGGTAGTTATTAAACCTCTCCCTCTCTCTAGATACCCCTTAGCACGTAAAGGAATATTATTTGGGGGTCCAGCCATGGAGAAGGGTTTAGACACTAGGAGAAGATAAGGAACACACCCATTATCACGAAATCACATTAGGATTCTCTTTTTAACCTGTTCCTTAAAACACTAGTGCTTAGGAAATCTATTGGAGGCAGAAGCAGTCAAGGGTAGCTTAGGGTTCGGGTTAGGGTTAGGGTGAGGGTCAGGGTACGGCTTACGGTACGGGTTCGGGGAGGGGTTCGGGTAGGGCGTAGGGTATGGGTTAGGGTTAGTGTTAGGGTTAGGGCTCGGTTTAGGGTACGGGTTCGGATTAGGGTACGCGTTAGTGTTAGGGTAGTGGTTAGGGTTAGGGTACGCGATAGGGTGAGGTTAGTTATTAAACCTATCCCACTCTCTAGATACCCCTTAGCACGTTAAGGAATATTATTTGGGGGTCCAGCCATGGAGAAGAGTTTAGACACTAGGAGAAGATAAGGAACACACCCATTATCACGAAATCACATTATGATTCTCTTTTTAACCTGTTCCTTAAAACACTAGTGCTTAGGAAGTCTATTGGAGGCAGAAGCCGTCAAGGGTAGCTTAGGGCTAGATTTAGGGTTAGGGTGAGGGTTAGGGTATGGCTTAGGGTAAGGGTTCGGGGAAGGGTTCGGGTAGGGCGTAGGGTATTGTTTAGGGTTAGGGTTAGGGTTAGTGTTAGGGTTAGGGCTCGGTTTAGGGTACGGGTTAGGATTAGGGTACGCGTTAGTGTTAGGGTAGGGGTTAGGGTTAGGGTACGCGATAGGGTGAGGTTAGGTATTAAACCTATCCCACTCTCTAGATACCCCTTAGCACGTAAAGGAATATTATTTGGGGGTCCAGCCATGGAGAAGAGTTTAGACACTAGGAGAAGATAAGGAACACACCCATTATCAAGAAATCACATTAGGATTCTCTTTTTAACCTGTTCCTTAAAACACTAGTGCTTAGGAAATCTATTGGAGGCAGAAGTAGTCAAGGGTAGCTTAGGGTTAGGGTTAGGGTTAGGGTGAGGGTTAGGGTACGGCTTAGGGTACGGGTTCGGGGAGGGGTTCGGGTAGGGCGTAGGGTATGGGTTAGGGTTAGGGTTAGTGTTAGTGTTAGGGTTAGGGCTCTGTTTAGGCTACGGGTTAGGATTAGGGTACGCGTTAGGGTTAGGGTAGGGGTTAGGGTTAGGGTACGCGTTAGGGTGAGGGTAGTTATTAAACCTATCCCACTCTCTAGATACCCCTTAGCACGTAAAGGAATATTATTTGGGGGTCCAGCCATGGAGAAGAGTTTAGACACGAGGAGAAGATAAGGAACACACCCATTATCAAGAAATCACATTAGGATTCTCTTTTTAACCTGTTCCTTAAAACACTAGTGCTTAGGAAATCTATTGGGGGCAGAAGCAGTCAAGGGTAGCTTAGGGTTAGGGTTAGGGTTAGGGTGAGGGTTAGGGTACGGCTTAGGGTACGGGTTCGGGGAGGGGTTCGGGTAGGGCGTAGGGTATGGGTTAGGGTTAGGGTTAGGGTTAGTGTTAGGGTTAGGGCTCGGTTTAGGGTACGGGTTCGGATTAGGGTACGCGTTAGGGTTAGGGTAGGGGTTAGGGTTAGGGTACGCGTTAGGGTGAGGGTAGTTATTAAACCTCTCCCTCTCTCTAGATACCCCTTAGCACGTAAAGGAGTATTATTTGGGGGTCCAGCCATGGAGAAGAGTTTAGACACTAGGAGAAGATAAGGAACACACCCATTATCAAGAAATCACATTAGGATTCTCTTTTGAACCTGTTCCTTAAAACACTAGTGCTTAGGAAATCTATTGGAGGCAGAAGCAGTCAAGGGTAGCTTAGCGTTAGGGTTAGGGTTAGGGTACCGCTTCGGGTGCGGGTTCGCTGAGGGGTTCGGGTAGGGCGTAAGGTATGGGTTAGGGTTAGGTTTAGGGTTAGTGTTAGGGTTAGGGCTCGCTTTAGGATACGGGTTAGAATTAGTGTACGCGTTAGGGTTAAGGTAGTGGTTAGGGTTAGGGTACACGTTTGGGTTAGGGTAGTTATTAAACCTATCCCACTCTCTAGATACCCCTTAGCACGTAAAGGAGTATTATTTGGGGGTCCAGCCATGGAGAAGAGTTTAGACACTAGGAGAAGATAAGGAACACACCAATTATCAAGAAATCACATTAGGATTCTCTTTTGAACCTTTTCCTTAAAACACTAGTGCTTAGGAAATCTATTGGAGGCAGAAGCAGTCAAGGGTAGCTTAGGTTTAGCGTTAGGGTTAGGGTGAGTGTTAGGGTAGGGCTTAGGTTTCGGGTTCGGGCAGGGGTTCGGGTACGGCGTAAGGTATGGGTTAGGGTTAGGGTTAGGTTTAGTGTTAGGGTTAGGGCTCGGTTTAGGGTACGGGTTAGGATTAGGGTACGCGTTAGGGTTAGGGTAGGGGTTAGGGTTAGGATACGCGTTAGGGTGAGGGTAGTTATTAAACCTATCCCACTCTCTAGATACCCGTTAGCACGTAAAGGAATATTATTTGGGGGTCCAGCCATGGAGAAGAGTTTAGACACTAGGAGAAGATAAGGAACACACCCATTATCAAAAAATCACATTAGGATTCTCTTTTTAACCTGTTCCTTAAAACACTAGTGCTTAGGAAATCTATTGGAGGCAGAAGCAGTCAAGGGTACCTTAGTGTTAGGGTTAGGTTTAGGGCGAGGGTTAGGGTACAGCTTAGGGTACGGGTTCGGGGAGGGGTTCGGGTACGGCGTAGGGTATGGGTTAGGGTTAGTGTTAGGGTTAGGGCTCGGTTTAGGGTACGGGTTAGGATTAGGGTATGCGTTAGTGTTAGGGTAGGGGTTAGGGTTAGGGTACGCGTTAGGGTGAGGGTCGTTATTAAACCTATCCCACTCTCTAGATAACCCTTAGCACGTAAAGGAATATTATTTGGGGTCCAGCCATGGAGAAGAGGTTAGACACTAGGAGAAGATAAGGAACACACCCATTATGAAGAAATCACATTAGGATTATCTTTTTAACCTGTTCCTTAAAACACTAGTGCTTAGGAAATCTATTGGAGGCAGAAGAAGTCAAGGGTAGCTTAGGGTTAGGGTTAGGGTTAGGGTGAGGGTTAGGGTACGGCTTAGGGTACGGGTTCGTGGAGGGGTCCGGGTAGGGCATAGGGTATGGGTTAGGGTTAGGGTTAGGGTTAGTGTTAGGGTTAGGGCTCGGTTTAGGCTACGGGTTAGGATTATGGTACGGGTTAGGATTAGGGTACGCGTTAGGGAGAGGGTACGCGTTAGGGTTAGGGTACGCGTTAGGGTGAGGGTAGTTATTAAACCTATCCCACTCTCTAGATACCCCTTAGCACGTAAAGGAATATTATTTGGGGGTCCAAACATGGAGAAGAGTTTAGACACTAGGATAAGATAAGGAACACACCCATTATCAAGAAGTCACATTAGGATTCTCTTTTGAACCTTTTCCTTAAAACACTAGTGCTTAGGAAATCTATTGGAGGCAGAAGCAGTCAAGGGTAGCTTAGGGTTAGGGTTAGGTTTAGGGTGAGGGTTTGGGGATGGCTTAAGGTACGGGTTCGAGGAGGGGTTCGGGTAGGGCGTAGGGTATGGTTTAGGGTTAGGGTTAGTGTTAGTATTAGGGCTGGGCTCGGTTTCGGGTACGGGTTAGGATTAGGGTACGCGTTAGGGTTAGGGTAGGGGTTAGGATTAGGGTACACGTTAGGGTTAGGGTCGTTATTAAACCTATCCCACTCTCTAGATACCCCTTGGCATGTAAAGGAATATTATTTGGGGGTTCAGCCATGGAGAAGAGTTAAGACACTAGGAGAAGATAAGGAACACACCGAGTATCAAGAAATTACATTACGATTCTCTTTTTAACCTGTTCCTTAAAACACTAGTGCTTAGGAAATCTATTGGAGGCAGAAGCAGTCAAGGGTAGCTTAGGGTTAGGGTTAGGGTTAGGGTGAGGTTTAGGGTACGGCTTAGGGTACGGGTTCGGGGAGGGGTCCGAGTAGGGCATAGTGTATGGGTTAGGGTTAGGGTTAGGGTTAGTGTTAGGGTTAGGGCTCGGTTTAGGCTACGGCTTAGGATTAGGGTACACGTTAGGGATAGGGTAGGGGTTAGGTTTAGGGTACGCTTTAGGGTGAGGGTAGTTATTAAACCTATCCCACTCTCTAGATAACCCTTAGCACGTAAAGGAATATTATTTGGGGGTCCAGCCATGGAGAAGAGTTTAGACACTAGGAGAAGATAAGGAACACACCCATTATCAAGAAATCACATTAGGATTCTCTTTTTAACCTGTTCCTTAAAACACTAGTGCTTAGGAAATCTATTGGAGGCAGAAGCAGTCAAGGGTAGCTTAGCGTTAGGGTTAGGGTTAGGGTACCGCTTAGGGTACGGGTTCGCTGAGGGGTTCGGGTAGGGCATAGGGTATGGGTTAGGGTTAGGGTTAGGGTTAGGGTTAGGGTTAGGGCTCGCTTTAGGATACGGGTTAGGATTACTGTACGCGTTAGGGTTAAGGTAGGGGTTAGGGTTAGGGTACACGTTAGGGTTAGGGTAGTTATTAAACCTATCCCACTCTCTAGATACCCCTTAGCACGTAAAGGAATATTATTTGGGGGTCCAGCCATGGAGAAGAGTTTAGACACTAGGATAAGATAAGGAACACACCCATTAATAAGAAATCACATTAGGATTCTCTTTTGAACCTGTTCCTTAAAACACTAGTGCTTAGGAAATCTATTGGAGGCAGAAGCAGTCAAGGGTAGCTTAGGGTTAGGGTTAGGGTTAGGGTGAGGGTTTGGGGACGGCTTAAGGTATGGGTTCGAGGAGGGGTTCGGGTAGGGCGTAGGGTATGGTTTAGGTTTAGGGTTAGGGTTAGTATTAGGGCTGGGCTCGGTTTCGGGTACGGGTTAGGATTAGGGTACGCGTTAGGGTTAGGGTAGGGGTTAGGGTTAGGGTACACGTTATGGTTAGGTTCGTTATTAAACCTATCCCACTCTCTAGATACCCCTTAGCACGTAAAGGAATATTATTTGGGGGTCCAGCCATGGAGAAGAGTTAAGACACTAGGAGAAGATAAGGAACACACCCAGTATCAAGAAATCACATTAGGATTCTCTTTTTCACCTGTTCCTTAAAACACTAGTTCTTAGGAAATCTAGTGGAGGCAGAAGCAGTCAAGGGTAGCTTAGGGTTAGGGTTAGGGTTAGGGTGAGGTTTAGGGTACGGCTTAGGGTACGGGTTCAGGGAGGGGTACGGGTACGGCGTAGGGTGTGGGTTAGGGTTAGGTTTAGGGTTAGTGTTAGGGTTAGGGCTCGGTTTAGGTAACGGGTTAGGATTAGGGTATGCGTTTGGGTTAGGGTAGGGGGTAGGGTTAGGGTACGTGTCAGGGTGAGGGTAGTTATTAAACCTATCCCACTCTCTAGATAGCCCTTAGCACGTAAAGGAATATTATTTGGGGGTCCAGCCATGGAGAAGAGTTTAGACACTAGGAGAAGATAAGGAACACACCCATTATCAAGAAATCACATTAGGATGCTCTTTTGAACCTCTTCCTTAAAACACTAGTGCTTAGGAAATCTATTGGAGGCAGAAGCAGTCAAGGGTAGCTTAGGGTTAGGGTTAGGGTTAGGGTGAGGGTTAGGGTACGGCTTAGGGTACGGGTTCGGGGAAGGGTTCAGTTAGTGCGTAGGGTATGGGTTAGGGTTAGGGTTAGGGTTAGTGTTAGGGTTAGGGCTCGGTTTAGGGTACGGGTTAGGATTAGGGTACGCGTTAGGGTTAGGGTAGGGGTTAGGTTTAGGGTACGCGTTAGGGTGAGGGTAGTTATTAAACCTCTCCCTCTCTCTAGATACCCCTTAGCACGTAAAGGAATATTATTTGGGGGTCCAGCCATGGAGAAGGGTTTAGACACTAGGAGAAGATAAGGAACACACCCATTATCACGAAATCACATTAGGATTCTCTTTTTAACCTGTTCCTTAAAACACTAGTGCTTAGGAAATCTATTGGAGGCAGAAGCAGTCAAGGGTAGCTTAGGGTTCGGGTTAGGGTTAGGGTGAGGGTTAGGGTACGGCTTACGGTACGAGTTCGGGGAGGGGTTCAGGTAGGGCGTAGGGTATGGGTTAGGGTTAGGGTTAGGGTTAGTGTTAGGGTTAGGGCTCGGTTTAGGGTACGGGTTAGGATTAGGGTACGCGTTAGGGTTAGGGTAGGGGTTAGGGTTAGGGTACGCGTTAGGGTGAGGGTAGTTATTAAACCTATCCCACTCTCTAGATACCCCTTAGCACGTAAAGGAATATTATTTGGGGGTCCAGCCATGGAGAAGAGTTTAGACACTAGGAGAAGATAAGGAAGACACCCATTATCAAGAAATCACATTAGGATTCTCTTTTTAACCTGTTCCTTAAAACACTAGTGCTTAGGAAATCTATTGGAGGCAGAAGCAGTCAAGGGTAGCTTAGGGTTAGGGTTAGGGTTAGGGTGAGGGTTAGGGTACGGCTTAGGGTACGGGTTCGGGGAAGGTTTCAGTTAGTGCGTAGGGTATGGGTTAGGGTTAGGGTTAGGGCTAGTGTTAGGGTTAGGGCTCGGTTTAGGCTACGGGTTAGGATTAGGGTACGCGTTAGGGTTAGGGTAGGGGTTAGGGTTAGGGTACGCATTAGTGTGAGGGTAGTTATTAAACCTATCCCACTCTCTAGATACCCCTTAGCACGTAAAGGAATATTATTTGGGGGTTCAGCCATGGAGAAGAGTTTAGACACGAGGAGAAGATAAGGAACACACCCATTATCAAGAAATCACATTAGGATTCTCTTTTTAACCTGTTCCTTAAAACACTAGTGCTTAGGAAATCTAATGGAGGCAGAAGCAGTCAAGGGTAGCTTAGGGTTAGGGTTAGGGTTAGGGTGAGGGTTAGGGTACGGCTTAGGGTACGGGTTCGGGGAGGGGTTCGTGTAGGGCGTAGGGTATGGGTTAGGGTTAGGGTTAGGGTTAGTGTTAGGGTTAGGGCTCGGTTTAGGGTACGGGTTAGGATTAGGGTACGCGTTAGGGTTAGGGTAGGGGTTAGGGTTAGGGTACGCGTTAGGGTGAGGGTAGTTATTAAACCTCTCCCTCTCTCTAGATACCCCTTAGCACGTAAAGGAATATTATTTGGGGGTCCAGCCATGGAGAAGGGTTTAGACACTAGGAGAAGATAAGGAACACACTCATTATCACGAAATCACATTAGGATTCTCTTTTTAACCTGTTCCTTAAAACACTAGTGCTTAGGAAATCTATTGGAGGCAGAAGCAGTCAAGGGTAGCGTAAGGTTAGGGTTAGTGTTAGGGTGAGGGTTAGGGTACGGCTTAGGGTACGGGTTCGGGGAGGGGTTCGGGTAGGGCGTAGGGTATGGGTTAGGGTTAGGGTTAGGGTTAGTGTTAGGGTTAGGGCTCGGTTTAGGGTACGGGTTAGGATTAGGGTACGCGTTAGGGTTAGGGTAGGGGTTAGGGTTAGGGTACGCGATAGGGTGAGGTTAGTTATTAAACCTATCCCACTCTCTAGATACCCCTAAGCACGTAAAGGAATATTATTTGGGGGTCCAGCCATGGAGAAGAGTTTAGACACTAGGAGAAGATAAGGAACACACCCATTATCAAGAAATCACATTAGGATTCTCTTTTTAACCTGTTCCTTAAAACACTAGTGCTTAGGAAATCTATTGGAGGCAGAAGCAGTCAAGGGTAGCTTAGGGTTAGGGTTAGGGTTAGGGTGAGGGTTAGGGTACGGCTTACGGTACGGGTTCGGGGAGGGGTTCAGTTAGTGCGTAGGGTATGGGTTAGGGTTAGGGTTAGGGCTAGTGCTAGGGTTAGGGCTCGGTTTAGGCTACGGGTTAGGATTAGGGTACGCGTTAGGGTTAGGGTTGTGGTTAGGGTTAGGGTACGCATTAGTGTGAGGTTAGTTATTAAACCTATCCCACTCTCTAGATACCCCTTAGCACGTAAAGGAATATTATTTGGGGTTCAGCCATGGAGAAGAGTTTAGACACGAGGAGAAGATAAGGAACACACCCAATATCAAGAAATCACATTAGGATTCTCTTTTTAACCTGTTCCTTAAAACACTAGTGCTTAGGAAATCTAATGGAGGCAGAAGCAGTCAAGGGTAGCTTAGGGTTAGGGTTAGGGTTAGGGTGAGGGTTAGGGTACGGCTTAGGGTACGGGTTCGGGGAGGGGTTCGTGTAGGGCGTAGGGTATGGGTTAGGGTTAGGGTTAGGGTTAGTGTTAGGGTTAGGGCTCGGTTTAGGGTACGGGTTAGGATTAGGGTATGCGTTAGTGTTAGGGTAGGGGTTAGGGTTAGGGTACGCATTAGGGTGAGGGTAGTTATTAAACCTCTCCCTCTCTCTAGATACCCCTTAGCACGTAAAGGAATATTATTTCGGGGTCCAGCCATGGAGAAGAGTTTAGACACTAGGAGAAGATAAGGAACACACCCATTATCAAGAAATCACATTAGGATTCTCTTTTTAACCTGTTCCTTAAAACACTAGTGCTTAGGAAATCTATTGGAGGCAGAAGCAGTCAAGGGTAGCTTAGTGTTAGGGTTAGGTTTAGGGCGAGGGTTAGGGTACAGCTTAGGGTACGGGTTCGGGGAGGGGTTCGGGTACGGCGTAGGGTATGGGTTAGGGTTAGTGTTAGGGTTAGGGCTCGGTTTAGGGTACGGGTTAGGATTAGGGTATGCGTTAGGGTTAGGGTAGGGGTTAGGGTTAGGGTACGCGTTAGGGTGAGGGTCGTTATTAAACCTATCCCACTCTCTAGATAAGCCTTAGCACGTAAAGGAATATTATTTGGGGTCCAGCCATGGAGAAGAGGTTAGACACTAGGAGAAGATAAGGAACACACCCATTATGAAGAAATCACATTAGGATTATCTTTTTAACCTATTCCTTAAAACACTAGTGCTTAGGAAATCTATTGGAGGCAGAAGCAGTCAAGGGTAGCTTAGGGTTAGGGTTAGGGTTAGGGTGAGGGTTAGGGTACGGCTTAGGGTACGGGTTCGGTGAGGGGTCCGGGTAGGGCATAGGGTATGGGTTAGGGTTAGGGTTAGGGTTAGTGTTAGGGTTAGGGCTCGGTTTAGGCTACGGGTTAGGATTAGGGTACGGGTTAGGATTAGGGTACGCGTTAGGGATAGGGTACGCGTTAGGGTTAGGGTACGCGTTAGGGTGAGGGTAGTTTTTAAACCTATCCCACTCTCTAGATACCCCTTAGCACGTAAAGGAATATTATTTGGGGGTCCAGCCATGGAGAAGAGTTTAGACACTAGGAGAAGATAAGGAACACACCCATTATCAAGAAATCACATTAGGATTCTCTTTTTAACCTGTTCCTTAAAACACTAGTGCTTAGGAAATCTATTGGAGGCAGAAGCAGTCAAGGGTAGCTTAGGGTTAGGGTTAGGGTTAGGGTGAGGGTTAGGGTACGGCTTAGGGTACGGGTTCGGGGAAGGTTTCAGTTAGTGCGTAGGGTATGGGTTAGGGTTAGGGTTAGGGCTAGTGTTAGGGTTAGGGCTCGGTTTAGGCTACGGGTTAGGATTAGGGTACGCGTTGGGGTTAGGGTAGGGGTTAGGGTTAGGGTACGCATTAGTGTGAAGGTAGTTATTAAACCTATCCCACTCTCTAGATACCCCTTAGCACGTAAAGGAATATTATTTGTGGTTCAGCCATGGAGAAGAGTTTAGACACGAGGAGAAGATAAGGAACACACCCATTATCA